>NC_080386.1:78302040-78456056 GCF_014773155.1 Arachis stenosperma | reverse complement strand
ATCCTGTTGGAGGATATTGCCAAACCAGTGGTCCAACCACAGAGGAGGCTAAATCCAGCCATGAAGGAGGTGGTGCAGAAAGAGGTCACTAAATTACTAGAGGCTGGATTATTTATCCTATTTCTGATAGCCCCTGGGTGAGCCCTGTACAAGTTGTCCCAAAAAGGGAGGCATGACAGTGGTTCATAATGAAAAAATGAACTGATTCCTACAAGAACAGTCACAGGGTGGCATATTGTATTGACTACAGAAGGCTCAATACAGCCACCAGAAAGATCATTTTCCTTTACCATCATAGACCAATGCTAGAAAGACTAGCTGGTCATGATTATTACTGCTTTTTGGATGGCTATTCAGGTTACAACCAATTGCAGTAGATCCTCAGGACCAAGAGAAAACGCATTTACTTGCCCTTCTGGCGTGTTTGCCTACAGGAGGATGCCATTTGGTCTGTGTAATGCTCCTGCAACCTTTCAGAGATGCATGTTCCATCTTCTCTGACATGTGGAGAATTCCTGGAAGTCTTCATGGATGACTTCTCAGTATATGGAGACTCATTCAACTCCTGTCTTGACCACCTAGCCTTGTCCTGAAAAGGTGCCAAGAGACTAACCTGGTTTTAAACTGGGAGAAATGTCACTTTATGGTGACTGAAGGAATTGTCCTTGGGCACAAAATTTCAAGCAGGGGAATAGAGCTGGATAAGGCAAAGGTAGAGGTAATTGAAAAATTACCACCACTTGCCAATGTTAAGGCAATCAGAAGCTTTCTGGGGCATGCGGATTCTACAGAAGGTTCATAAAGGATTTTTCGAAAATTGCAAAACCTTTGAGCAACCTGCTAGCTCCGACACACCATTTGTTTGACACACAGTGTCTGCAGGCATTTGAGACCCTGAAAGCCAAGCTGGTCACAGCACCAGTCATCTCTGTACCAAATTGGACATTACCATTTGAACTAATGTGTGATGCCAGTGACCATGCCATTGGTGCAGTGTTGGGACAGAGGCATAACAAGCTTCTGCACGTCATTTATTATGCCAGCCGTGTTCTAAATGATGCACAGAAGAATTACACAACCACAGAAAAAGAGTTACTTGCAGTGGTCTATGCCATTGACAAGTTTAGATCCTATCTAGTGGGATCCAAGTGATTGGTACACTGACCATGCTGCTCTTAAATACTTACTCACAAAGCAGGATTCAAAACCCAGGCTTATAAGATGGGTGTTGCTTCTGCAAGAGTTTGATATAGAATAAGAGACACAAAAGGGACAGAGAACCAAGTAGCTGATCACCTGTCCCAATAGAACCAGTAGCTGGGGCGTCCCTCCCTTCTACTGAGATCTCTGAGACTTTCCCAGATGAGCAACTCTTTGCCATTCAGGAAGCTCCATGGTTGCAGATATTGCAAATATAAAGCTGTGAGGTTCATACCCCAGGAGTACAGCAGAGTGCAAAGAAAGAAATTAATTTCAGATGCCAAGTACTACCTATGGGATGAGCCATATCTCTTAAGAGATGTGCAGATGGAATGATCCGCAGATGTGTACCCAGAGAAGAAGCACAAAGGATCCTATGGCACTGCCATGGATCACAGTATGGAGGATATTTGGAAGTGAGCGAACAGCCACTAAAGTCCTCCAATGTGGCTTCTACTGGCCTACTCTCTATAAAGATGCCCGAGAGTTTGTGCGTAACTGTGACAGTTGCCAAAGAGCTGGTAACTTGCCTCACGGATATGCCATGCCTCAACAAGGGATATTAGAGATTGAATTGTTTGATGTATGGGGAATTGACTTCATGGGTCCATTCCCACATCATACTCAAACACTACATTCTGGTGGCAGTGGACTATGTATCTAAGTGGGTAGAAGCAATTGCTACACCCACTAATGATACCAAGACCGTGCTGAAATTCCTCCAGAAACACATCTTCAGCAGGTTCGGTGTTCCCAGAGTACTAATCAGTGACGGGGGCACTCATTTCTGCAATAAACAGCTATACTCTGCTATGGTCAGATATGGAATTAGCCACAAAGTGGCAACTCCGTATCATCCACAGACAAATGGGCAAGCTGAAGTCTCTAACAGAGAGCTAAAAAGAATCCTAGAACGGACTGTGATAGCCCGAAGAAAGGATTGGGCAAAGAGTTTGGATGATGCTCTGTGGGCATACAGAACAGCATTCAAGACTCCTATAGGAACCTCTCCATACCAACTGGTGTATGGGAAGGCCTGTCATCTGCCCGTGGAACTGGAACATAAAGCCTACTGGGCAACCAGGTTCCTAAACATGGATGCTCAATTAGCTGGTGAAAAAAGATTGCTCCAACTAAATGAGCTAGAGGAATTCAGACTCAATGCCTTTGAAAATACAAAAATTTATAAGGAAAAGGCAAAGAAGTGGCATGACAAGAAGTTGTCATCCAGAGTCTTTGAGCCAGGACAAAAAGTTCTGCTATTCAACTCTAGGCTCAGATTGTTCCCAGGAAAGCTTAAATCTCGTTGGAGGGGTCCATATGTGATTACAGGAGTATCACCATATGGATATGTTGAGCTCCAGGATGCTGAGTCTGACAAAAAGTTCATTGTTAATGGACAGAGGATCAAGCATTATCTTGAAAACAATTTTGAGCAAGAATGCTCAAAACTGAGACTTGAGTGATTCTCAGTGAAGGTCCAGCTAAAGACAGTAAAGAAGCGCTTGCTGGGAGGCAACCCAGTCATTAGCAGGTTATACGTTTTGTTTCTACAAGGGCAAGTATCAGAAATGAAGGAATTCACAGAGTTACAGAAGGATTCGGTGCAAAAAGCAGAGAAAAAGGGCTTACTGGCGAAAAAATGCCAGTAAGGGGTACTTTGGGCGTTAAACGCCCAGAATGGTGCCCATTCTGGGCGTTTAACGCCAGTAAAGGTGCCATTTTGGGCATTAAACGCCAGAATGGGCACCATTCTGGGCGTTTAACGCCAGGTGTGCAGCACCCTGGGCGTTTAGCAAAAACGCCCAGTGACAAAGGGGATTCTGGCGTTTAACGCCAAGCCAGGTGCCCTGGTTGGGCGTTAAACGCCCACAATGGCTGGCAAATGGGCGTTAAACGCCAGAATGGATGCCATTCTGGGCGTTTAACGCCAGAAAGGTGGGGGACCAAGATTTTGCTTTCCGATCAAATTTTTTTTTCAAACTTTCCTTTTTTGACCCATACTTTTCTACATAAACACATTTCAACCTTTCATCATTCACCTTCAAATCTTCAAAAATCAAAATCATTCTTCAAATCTCTCTCAAATCAATCCCAAATCTTATTCAAAAACTCACCCTTCTCTCAAATTCTCTCCATATCTTCTCAAATCTCCTTCCAATTTTTTTTTCGAAATCTCCTTCCCCACACTTATAAAAATACGTTCGGCCTCCTCATTCCCCCACACCATTCGAATTCGCTCTTCTCCTCTCTCTCTTCTTTCCTTTATTTTGCTTGAGGACAAGCAAACCTCTAAGTTTGGTGTGCTTTTCCGTGATCACTAAGTCAAGATTCATTAAAATCATGGCTCCTAAAGGAAAACAAACCAATTTAAGAGGAAAGAAAGAGAATAATCCAAAGAATCTTTGGAATCAAGAGAAGTTCTTAACCAAAGAATATGAAGACCATTATCACAAAATAATGGGTCTGAGGTCAGTGATCCCGGAAGTTAAATTTGATCTGAAGGAAGATGAATATCCGGGGATCCAAGAGCAAATTCGAAACAGAGGATGGGAAGTTCTAACCAACCCTGAGATAAAGGTTGGAAGAAATATGGTTCAGGAATTCTACTCAAATCTGTGGCTGACAGATAAGCAGAGAATGACTGGAACTGCTTTCCATACTTACAGAACCATGGTCAAAGGGAAAGTTATCTACTTCCATCTGGACAAAATAAGAGAAATCTTCAAATTTGCTCAACTGCAAGATGATCCTGAATCCTTTAATAGGAGAATGGTGAGAGCAGATAAAGGGTCGGATCAAGTTCTAGAGGACATATGCCTCCCTGGAACTAAGTGGATAACCAATTCAAAGGGTGTCCCAAACCAACTCAAGAGGGGAGACCTCAAACCAATTGCAAGAGGAGGTTGGCTAGACTTTATTGGGCGTTCCATATTGCCCACTAGCAACCGTTCTGAGGTCACTATCAAGAGAGCAGTGATGATTCATTGCATTATGCTTGGAAAAGAAGTGGAGGTTCATCATCTGATTGCTTGTGAGATCTACACAATTGCAAATAAGAATTCCACTGAAGCCAAACTGGCTTACCCAAGCTTGATCTCCTTGCTCTGTAAAGAGGCTGGGATAAAGATGGGAGTAGATGAATTCATACCCATTGAACATCCAATCACCAAGAAGTCAATGGAAGGACAAATGCAAGACAACTCTATCAAAAGGAGGGCGCAGGAGTTCCTCCCTGAGTTTTCTGAAATTGGCTACTGGGCCAGCCTAGAAGCATCTATCACCAAGTTGCAAGAAACTATTGAGCAACTTAAGGAAGAACAGCAGAATCAGAACTGCATGCTCTGCAAATTGCTGAAGGAACAAGAGAAGCAGGGGCGTGAACTTCAAGAACTGAAACGCCAAAAATTCTCCCCTCAATTTGAGGGAGCATCCACTTCTCAAAATCAAGGTTGTTGAGTCCTAACTCTGTGAAAACCTCTATCATTAGGAGCCTGTTTAAATTTTTGTTTTCTATTTTTTTTCTAGTCTCATCTTATATCTATTTTTGAGTCTTGTTCTAAATTCATAATTAATAAAATTTAAACTTCATGTCTTAAAGCTATGAATGTCCTATGAATCCATCACCTCTCTTAAATGAAAAATGCTTTAATCACAAAAGAACAAGAAATACAGGATTTCGAATTTATCTTTGAAACTAGTTGAATTAGTTTGATGTGGTGACAATACTTTTTGTTTTCCGAATGAATGCTTGAACAGTGCATATGTCTTTTGAATTTGTTGTTTTGAGAATGTTAAAATTGTTGGCTCTTGAAAGAATGAGGAAAAAGAGAACTGTTATTGAGGATCTGAAAAATCATCAAATTGATTCTTGAAGCAAGAAAAAGCAGTGATTCAAAAAAAAAAAAAAAAAAGAGAAGAAATAGAAAGAAAAAGAAAGAAAGAAATAAAGTTGTGATCCAAGGCAAAAAGAGTGTGCTTAAGAACCCTGGACACCTCTAATTGGGGACTCTAGCAAAGCTGGGTCATAATCTGAAAAGGTTCACCCAAGTAAGTGTCTGTGGCATGTATATATCCGGTGGTAATACTGGAAGACAGAGTGCTTTGGGCCACAGCCAAGACTCATACACTAGCTATGTTCAAGAATCATTATACTTAACTAGGAGAATCAATAACACTATCTGAGTTCTGAGTTCCTATAGATGCCAATCATTCTGAACTTCAAAGGATAAAGTTAGATGCCAAAACTGTTCGGAAGCAAAAAGCTACTAGTCCCGCTCATCTAATTGGAGCTGAGTTTCCTTGATATTTTGGAGTCTATAGTATATTCTCTTCTTTTTATCCTACTTTGATTTTCAGTTGCTTGGGGACAAGCAACAATTTAAGTTTGGTGTTGTGATGAGCGGATAATTTATACGCTTTTTGGCATTGTTTTTAGTATGTTTTTAGTATATTTTAATTAGTTTTTATTATATTTTTATTAGTTTTTAGTTAAAATTCACTTTTCTGGACTTTACTATGAGTTTGTGTGTTTTTCTGTGATTTCAGGTATTTTCTGACAGAAATTGAGGGTCCTGAGCAAAAATCTGATTCAGAGGCTGAAAAGGACTGCAGATGCTGTTGGATTCTGACCTCCCTGCACTCGAAGTGGATTTTCTAGAGCTACAGAAGCCCAATTGGCGCGCTCTCAACGGCGTTGGAAAGTAGACATCCTGGGCTTTCCAGCAATGTATAATAGTCCATACTTTGCCCGAGATTTGATGGCCCAAACCGGCGTTGCAAATCAGCTTCAGAATTCCCAGCGTTTAACGCTGGAACTGGCATAAAAATTAGAGTTAAACGCCCAAACTGGCATAAAAGCTGGCGTTTAACTCCAGAAAAAGTCTCTACATATGAAAGGTTCAATGCTCAGCCCAAGCACACACTAAGTGGACCCAGAAGTGGATTTTTACGTCATTTACTCATTTCTGTATACCCTAGGTTACTAGTTCACTATTAATAGGATCTTTTGACATTATATCTCTACCTCATGACACTTTACACGTTTCTCATTGTATCTTCTACAGCATGAGTCTCTAAACCCCATGGTTGGGGGTGAGGAGCTCTGCTGTGTCTTGATGGATTAATGCAATTACTACTGTTTTTCATTCAATCATGCTTGCTTCCATTCTAAGATATCACTTGTTCCTAAGCCTGATAAATGTGATGATCCGTGACACTCATCATCATTCTCAACTATGAACGTGTGCCTGACAACCACCTCCGTTCTACCTTAGATTGAGTAGATATCTCTTGGATTCCTTAATCAGAATCTTCGTGGTATAAGCTAGAATTGATGGCGGCATTCAAGAGAATCCAGGAGGTCTAAACCTTGTCTGTGGTATTCTGAGTTGGATTCAAGGATTGAATGACTGTGACGAGCTTCAAACTCCTGAGGGCTGGGCGTTAGTGACAGACGCAAAAGAATCACTGGATTCTATTCCAACCCGATTGAGAACCGACAGATGATTAGCCGTGCTGTGACAGAGCACGTTGAACATTTTCACTGATAGGATGGGAGGTAGCCATTGACAACGGTGAAACCCTACATACAGCTTGCCATGGAAGGAGCCTTGCGTGTTTGAAGAAGAAGACAATAGGAAAGCAGAGGTCCAGAAGACAGAGCATCTCCAAAACCTCAACCTGTTCCCCACTACTGCAAAACAAGTACTTATTTCATGTTCTTTTACTTTTCACAATCAACCCTGATAATTATTGATATCCTGACTAAGATTTACAAGATAACCATAGCTTGCTTCAAGCCGACAATCTCCGTGGGATCGACCCTTACTCACGTAAGGTATTACTTGGACGACCCAGTGCACTTGCTGGTTAGTTCGTTGTGCGGGATTGCAAAGTGTGATTGCAATTTCGTGCACCAGCTGCATATGGGAGTAGCATCTGTATACCTCCCATCAAAGCAAGCAGTTTTGAGCTAAATCCTCAACTCATTATCATGGTGCAGCAAAATTGCCAGTATTCCGATCTTCTACAGGAAGAACCTACTGAGTTTCTGGCACAGTTCTTACAAATTGCTGACACAGTACGTGATAAAGAAGTGGATCAGGATGTCTACAGATTATTACTGTTTCCATTTACTGTAAAAGATCAAGCTAAGAGGTGGTTAAATAACCAACCCACAGCAAGCATAAAAACATGGAGACAGTTATCAGACAAATTCCTGAATCAATTTTACCCTCCAAAAAGGATGACACAGCTGAGGCTGGACATCCAAGGCTTTAAACAAGAGGATAATGAATCCCTTTATAATGCCTGGGAGAGGTACAGAGGTATGCTAGGGAAATGCCCCTCTAAAATGTTTTCAGAGTGGGTACAGTTAAACATCTTCTACTATGAGCTTACAGAAAAAGCTCAGATGTCTTTAGACTACTCAGCTGGTGGATCTATACACATGAGAAAGACGATTGAAGAGGCTCAAGAACTCATAGATACTGTTGCTAGAAATCAACATTTGTACTTGGTGCGCAAAATTGTGATCACTACACAACTTTGCACAACTAACCAGCAAGTGCACTGGGTCGTCCAAGTAATACCTTACGTGAGTAAGGGTCGATCCCACGGAGATTGTTGGTATGAAGAAAGCTATGGTCACCTTGTAAATCTTAGTCAGACAGACTCAAATGGGTATAGATGATATATGAATAAAACATAAAGATAAAGATAGAGATACTTATGTATATCATTGGTGAGAGCTTCAGATAAGCGTATGAAGATGCTTGGTCCCTTCCGTCTCTCTGCTTTCCTACTGTCTTCATCCAATCCTTCTTACTCCTTTCCATGGCAAGCTTATGCAAGGGTTTCACCGTTGTCAGTGGCTACCTCCCATCCTCTCATTGGAAATGTTCAACGCACCCTGTCACGGCACGGCTATCCATATGTCGGTTCTCAATCAGGCCGGAATAGAATCCAGTGATTCTTTTGCGTCTGTCACTAACGCCCCGCCATCAGGAGTTTGAAGCACGTCACAGTCATTCAATCATTGAATCCTACTCAGAATACCACAGACAAGGTTAGACCTTCCGGATTCTCTTGAATGCCGCCATCAGTTCTTGCCTATACCACGAAGACTCTGATCTCACGGAATGGCTGGCTCGTTTGTCAGGCGAGCACTCGGTTGTCAGGCGATCAACCATGCATCGTGTATCAGGAATCCAAGAGATATTCACCCAATCTAAGGTAGAACGGAGGTGGTTGTCAGTCACACGTTCATAGATGAGAATGATGATGAGTGTCACGGATCATCACATTCATCAAGTTGAAGAACAAGTGATATCTTGGACAAAGAATAAGCGGAATTGAATAGAAGAACAATAGTAATTGCATTAATACTCGAGGTACAGCAGAGCTCCACACCTTAATCTATGGTGTGTAGAAACTCCACCGTTGAAAATACATAAGAACAAGAGTGATCATTGGCTTCGGTCCCAAAGAGGGAACCAGAAGAACCAAGATGAAAATACAATAGTAAAAGGTCCTACTTATAGGGAACTAGTAGCTTAAGAATTACAAAGATGAGTAAAAGACATAAAAATCCACTTTCGGGCCCACTTGGTGTGTGCTTGGGCTGAGCAATGAAGCATTTTTCGTGTAGAGACTCTTCTTGGAGTTAAACGCCAGCTTTTATGCCAGTTTGGGCGTTTAACTCCCATTTTGGTGCCAGTTCCGGCGTTTTAACGCTGGGAAATCTGAAGGTGACTTTGAACGCCGGTTTGGGCCATCAAATCTTGGGCAAAGTATAGACTATCATATATTGCTGGAAAGCCCAGGATGTCTACTTTCCAACGCCGTTGAGAGCGCGCCAATTGGGCTTCTGTAGCTCCAGAAAATCCACTTCGAGTGCAGGGAGGTCAGAATCCAACAGCATCTGCAGTCCTTTTCAGTCTCTGAATCAGATTTTTGCTCAGGTCCCTCAATTTCAGCCAGAAAATACCTGAAATCACAGAAAAACACACAAACTCATAGTAAAGTCCAGAAAAGTGAATTTTAACTAAAAACTAATAAAAATATACTAAGAACTCAACTAAAACTACTAAAAACATACTAAAAACAATGCCAAAAAGCGTACAAATTATCCGCTCATCAGTACTCTAGTAGTGAGTCCTACATAAAGGAAGAGGCCAGGGCAGTAATTACTGATTCTAATCCTCAAGAACAGATTATTGAGCTTAATCAACAATTACTCATTATGACAAAACAATTAGCAGAATTTAAAGAGATGCTCCAAGACACTAAAAATGCTAACAAGAATATGGAAGCACAACGGAATCAGACAAGACAGCAACTATGTAAACAGATAACAGAAGAATGCCAAGCTGTTAAATTAAGGAGTGGGAAGACATTGAATGTATCAACTCAAAGCAGCAGAAAGCTAAGAAAGGAACAACTGACAGAGGATGACCAACCAACTACCCAAAATTCCTCTGAGGACAGTAAAAGCCCAGAGAGGAATGATTCTGGCGTTCAAACGCCAAAAAAGGGTAAGAAAGTGGTGTTAAACGCCCAATGGGTAGCCAATTCTGGCATTCAAATGCCAGAAAAGGGTTGCAATCTGGCGTTAAACGCCCAAAAAGCACCCAATCCTGGCGTTCAAACGCCACAAAGGGGTCAGACACTTGCAAGTGCTGATAACAACCCCTTTAAGCAGGCTTCTCCAACCACTTCTGTAGGAAATAAACCTGCAGCAACTAAGGTTGAAGAGTATAAAGCCAAGATGCCTTATCCTCAGAAACTCCGCCAAGAGGAACAAGACAAACAATTTGCCCGCTTTGCAGACTATCTCAGGACTCTTGAAATAAAGATTCCATTTGCAGAGGCACTTGAGCAAATACCCTCTTATGCTAAGTTCATGAAAGAGATCTTAAGTCATAAGAAGGATTGGAGAGAAACTGAAAAAGTTTTTCTCACTGAAGAATGCAGTGCAGTCATTTTAAAGAGCTTACCAGAGAAGCTTAAAGATCTTGGAAGCTTTATGATACCATGCACATTAGAGGGTACTTGTACCAAGAAAGCTCTATGTGATCTTGGGGCAAGTATCAACCTAATATCTGCATCCACTATCAGAAAGCTTGGCTTGGCTGAAGAAGTCAAACCAACCCGAATATGCCTCCAACTTGCTGATGGCTCCATTAAATATCCATCAGGCGTAATTGAGGACATGATTGTCAAGGTTGGGCCATTTGCCTTTCCCACTGACTTTGTAGTGCTGGAAATGGAGGAGCACAAGAGTGCAACTCTCATTCTAGGAAGACCTTTCCTAGCAAATGGACGAACCCTTATTGACGTCCAAAAAGGGGAATTGACCCTGAGAGTCAATGAGGATGAGTTTAAGTTGAATGTTGTCAAAGCTATGCAGCATCCAGACACCCCAAATGACTGCATGAGCGCTGATATCATTGACTCTTTCGTGGAGGAGGTCAATATGACTGAAAGTCTCGAATCAGAACTAGAGGACATCTTTAAAGATGTTCAGTCTGAGGAATCAGAGGAAATAAAAGAACCTCTAAAAATCCCTTAGGAAGAGAATAAGCCTCCTAAACCCGAGCTCAAACCACTACCACCATCCCTGAAATATGCATTTCTGGGAGAGGGTGACACTTTTCCAGTGATCATAAGCTCTGCTTTAAATCCACAGGAAGAGAAATCACTAATTGAAGTGCTAAGGACACACAAGACAGCTCTTGGGTGGTCCATAGGTGATCTTAAGGGCATTAGCCCAGCAAGATGCATGCACAAGATCCTATTGGAGGAAGATGCTAAGCCAGTGGTTCAACCACAGAGGCGGCTAAATCCAGCCATGAAGGAGGTGGTGCAGAAAGAGGTCACTAAGTTACTAGAGGCTGGGATTATTTATCCTATTTTTGATAGCCCCTGGGTGAGCCCTGTCCATGTTGTCCCCAAGAAGGGAGGCATGACAGTGGTTCATAATGAAAAGAATGAACTGGTTCCTACAAGAACAGTTACAGGGTGGCGTATGTGTATCGACTACAGAAGGCTCAATACAGCCAACAGGAAGGATCATTTTCCTTTACCATTCATAGACCAGATGCTAGAGAGACTAGCAGGTCATGAATATTATTGCTTTTTGGATGGCTATTCAGGTTACAACCAAATTACAGTAGATCCTCAGGACCAAGAGAAAATAGCATTCACATGTCCTTCTGGAGTGTTTGCCTACAGAAGGATGCCTTTTGGTCTGTGTAATGCACCTGCAACCTTTCAGATGTGCATGCTCTCTATCTTCTCAGATATGGTAGAGAAATTTCTAGAAGTCTTCATGGATGAATTTTCAGTATTTGGAGACTCATTTAGCTCCTGCCTTAACCATCTAGCACTTGTTCTGAAAAGATGCCAAGAGACCAACCTAGTTTTAAACTGGGAAAAATGTCACTTTATGGTGACTGAAGGGATTGTCCTTGGGCATAAAATTTCAAACAAGGGAATAGAGGTGGATCAAGCTATAGTTGACGTAATAGAAAAATTACCACCACCTACCAATGTTAAGGCAATCAGAAGCTTTCTGGTGTATGCAGGATTCTACAGAAGGTTTATAAAGGATTTTTCAAAAATTGCAAAACCTCTGAGTAATCTGCTAGCTGCAGACACGCCATTTATCTTTGATAAGGAGTGTCTGCAGGCGTTTGACCTTCTGAAAGCTAAGCTGGTCACAACATCAGTTATCTCTACACCAGACTGGACACTGTCATTCGAACTAATGTGTGATGCCAGTGACCATGCCATTGGTGCAGTATTGGGACAGAGGCACAACAAGCAACTACATGTCATTTATTATGGCATCCGTATTCTAAATGATGCACAGAAGAACTACACAACCACAGAAAAGGAGTTACTTGCAGTGGTTTATGCCATTGACAAGTTCAGATCTTATTTAGTAGGATCAAAAGTGATTGTGTACACTGACCATGCTGCTCTTAAATATTTACTCACAAAGCAGGATTCAAAACCCAGGCTCATAGGATGGGTGTTGCTTCTGCAAGAGTTTGATATAGAAATAAGAGACAGAAAGGGGACAGAGAATCAAGTAGCTGATCACCTGTCTCGGATAGAACTAGTAGCAGGAGCATCCCTCCCTCCTACTGAGATCTCTGAAACCTTTCCGGATGAGCAATTATTTGTTATTCAGGAAGCTCCGTGGCTTGCAGACATTGTAAACTATAAGACTCAAGGTTCTCCTTCTACCACCATGGAGAGGAAGCATGAAAAGCTTCTCTCAATACAGAGTCAAACAAAACCCCCACATTCACACTCTAAGTTTGGTGTTGGGAGGCCGCAACCAAACTCGAAGTTTGGTGTTGAGAGGCCACAACCAAACTCTAAGTTTGGTGTTGAAAGGCCCCAATCATGCTCTGAGTATCTATGAGGCTCCATGAGAGCCCACTGTCAAGCTACTGACATTAAAGAAGCGCTTGTTGGGAGGCAACCCAATTTTATCTATTTATTTTTCATTGTTATTTCATGTTTTCTGTAGGTTGATGATCATGTGAAGTCACAAAAACAATTGAAAAAGCAAAAACAGAATGAAAAATAGAATGAAAAATAGCACACCCTGGAGGAGAAACTTGCTAGTGTTTAAACGCCAGTAAGGGTAGCAGAATGGGCGTTAAACGCCCAATCTGACACCATTCTGGGCGTTTAACGCCAGAAATGGGCACCAGATTGGCGTTTAACGCCAGAAAAGGGCAAGAAGCTGGCGTTAAACGCCAGAAATGGGTAGCAGCCTGGTGTTTAACGCCAGGATTGGCAGCAAGGGGCGTTTTGCACGCCACATGGTGCAGGGATGAGAAATCCTTGACACCTCATGATCTGTGGACCCCACAGGATCCCACTTACCTTACCTCTTCTTCTCTCCTCTTCACACCCTTCCATAACACTCTTCTCCAAAATAACCTCACCCAATCACCTCTAGTACCCCTCCAAAACCATCATACAAACCACCTACACCCACCCACTCAAATTCAAACCATCACTCCTTCCTTTTCCCACATCATAACCACCTAAAACTCCCCTTGGCCGAACCACTCACACCTCTCCATCTAATCTATTTTCTTCTTCTTCTACTCCCTCTTCTCTTCTTTTGCTCGAGGACGAGCAACTCTTCTAAGTTTAGTGTGGTAAAAGCGTTGCTTTTTATTTTTCCATAACCATGTATGACACTTAAGGCCAGAGAAACCTCTAGAAAGAGGAAAGGGAAGGCAAAAGCTTCCACCTCTGAGTCTGGGAGATGGAGAGATTCATCTCAAAAGCTCATCACTAAGAAAAGGATGGAGCAAACAAGAGCTTGAGCAAATTCCTCATCATGAAATCCTTGAGATGCCTCAAGGGATGCACTTCCCTCCACAAAACTATTGGGAGTAAATCAACACCTCCCTAGGAAAATTAAGCTCTAACATGGGACAAATAAGGATGGAGCACCAAGAGCATTCCATCATCCACCATGAGATTAGAAAAGATCAAAAAGCTATGAGGGAAGAGCAATAAAGACAAGGAAGAGACATAGACGAGCTCAAAAGCACTCCATAAGATCTTCAAGAGGAAGAACAAGCCGCCATCACTAAGGTGGACCCATTCTTTAATTTCCTTGTTCTTTATTTTTTGTTTTTCAAATTTTTATGCTTTATGTTTATCTATGTTTGTGTCTTTATTACATGATCATTAGTGTCTTAGTGTCTATGCCTTAAAGTTATAAATGTCTTATGAATCCATTACCTTTCTTAGATGAAAAATGTTTTTAATCACAAAAGAACAAGAAGTACAGGATTTTGAATTCATCTTTGAATCTAGTTGAATTAGTTTAATGTGGTGACAATACTTTTTGTTTTCTGAATGAATGCTTGAACAGTGCATATGTCTTTTGAATTTGTTGTTTTAAGAATGTCAAAATTGTTGGCTCTTGAAAGAATAATGGAAAAGGAGAAATGTTATTGAGGATCTGAAAAATCATCAAATTGATTCTTGAAGCAAGAAAAAGCAGTGAATACAAAAAAAGAAAAAAAAGAAAAAAAGAGAAAAAAAAAGAAAAAGCAAGCAAAAAAAGCCAATAGCCCTTTAAACTAAAAGGCAAGGGTAAAAATAAAAAGGATCCAAGGCTTTGAGCATCAGTGGATAGGAGGGCCTACAAGAATAATATCCTGGCCTAAGCGGCTAAACCAAGCTGTCCCTAACCATGTGCTTGTGGCGTGAAGGTGTCAAGTGAAAACTTGAGACTAGGCGGTTAAAGTCGTGATCCAAAGCAAAAAGAGTGTGCTTAAGAACCCTGGACACCTCTAATTGGGGACTCTAGCAAAGTTGAGTCACAATCTGAAAAGGTTCACCCAGTTATGTGTCTGTGGCATGTATGTATCCAGTGGTAATATTGGAAAACAGAGTGCTTTGGGCCACGGCCAAGACTCATAAAGTAGCTGTGTTCAAGAATCAACATACTATACTAGGAGAATCAATAACACTATCTGAATTCTGAGTTCCTATGGATGCCAGTCATTCTAAACTTCAAAGGATAAAGTGAGATGCCAAAAATGTTCAGAGACAAAAAGCTACTAGTCCCGCTCATCTAATTGTAGTTAAGTTTCATTGATAATTTGGAATTTATAGTATATTCTCTTCTTTTTATCCTGTTTAATTTTCAGTTGCTTGGGGACAAGCAACAATTTAAGTTTGGTGTTGTGATGAGCGGATAATTTATACGCTTTTTGGCATTGTTTTTAGTATATTTTTAGTATGTTTTAGTTAGTTTTTATTATGTTTTTATTAGTTTTTAATTAAAAATCACATTTCTGGACTTTACTATGAGTTTGTGTGTTTTTATGTGATTTCAGGTATTTTCTAGCTGAAATTGAGGGACCTGAGCAAAATCTGATTCAGAGGCTGAAAAAGGAATGCAGATGCTGTTGGATTCTAACCTCCCTACACTCGAAGTGGATTTTCTGGAGCTACAGACGCCCAATTGGTGCGCTCTTAATTGCGTTGGAAAGTAGACATCCTGGGCTTTCCCGAAATATATAATAGTTCATACTTTGCCCAAGAATTGATGGCCCAAACCGGCGTTCCAAATCAGCTTCAGAATTCCCGGCATTTAACGCCGGAACTGGCACAAAAGTTGGAGTTAAACGCCCAAACTGGCACAAAAGTTGGCGTTTAACTCCAGGAAAAGTCTCTACACATGAAAGCTTCAATGCTCAGCCCAAGCACACACCAAGTGGACTCCGGAAGTGAATTTTTACGTCATTTACTCATTCTTGTAAACCCTAGGTCACTAGTTCACTATAAATAGGACTTTTTGCTATTGTATCTTCACCTCATGACACATTACACGTTTCATATTGTATCTTCTACGGCATGAGTCTCTAAACCCCATGGTTGGGGGTGAGGAGCTCTGCTGTGTCTTGATGGATTAATGCAATTACTACTGTTTTTCATTCAATCACGCTTGCTTCTATTCTAAGATACCACTTATTCTTCAACTTGATGAATGTGATGATCCGTGACACTCATCACCATTCTCACCTATGAACGTGTGTCTGACAACCACCTCCGTTCTACCTTCGATTGAGTGTGTATCTCTTGGATTCCTTAATCAGAATCTTCGTGGTATAAGCTAGAATCCATTGTCGGCCATTCTTGAGAATCTGAAAAGTCTAAACCTTGTCTGTGGTATTCCGAGTAGGATTCAGGGATTGAATGGCTGTGACGAGCTTCAAACTCACAAGTGTTGGGCGTAGTGACAGACGCAAAAGGATCAATGGATCCTATTCCAGCATGATCGAGAACCGACAGATGATTAGCCGTGCGGTGACAGCGTGCGTTGAACATTTTCACTGAGAGGACGGGAGGTAGCCATTGACAACAGTGAAACCCAACATACAGCTTGCCATGGAAGGAGCCTTGAGTGCATGAAGAAGAAGACAGTAGGAAAGCAGAGATTCAGATGATAGAGCATCTCCAAAACCTCAACCTGTTCTCCATTACTGCAAAACAAGTATTTATTTCATGTTCTTTTACTTTTTACAATTAAATCTGAGAATTATTGATATCCTGACTAAGAGTTACAAGATAACCATAGCTTGCTTCAAGCCGACAATCTCCGTGGGATCGACCCTTACTCACGTAAGGTATTACTTGGACGACCCAGTGCACTTGCTGGTTAGTTGTGTGGAATTACAAAAGTGTGATTGTGATTTCGTGTACCAATGACTACCTTAAACTTTCTAACTCAGGGCATGATCATTGTTTTTCCTAATTAACTTGAATTCCACTTATCATATATTTTGGATTGTGATTTCTATTTTCAGACTTTTCCACTCGAATACAATCCAAAATGCACATATATTTAACTCCTTTCATGCTTCTCTTGCTCTTTTGCCACTCTGTGCTTATATTACTATTATTTTATTTGCCTACTTGTTTTTCTGCTTTTATTCTTCAATTATATCCTGGAATTTCTGCTTTTAGGATGTCTGACACTCAAAGCAAAGGAAAAGGCAAAGCAACCACTGGCAAAAGGAAAAGAGGCGAATTCTCTATGACCATCCTTGGTATCTTGCATGATGATTCCTGGCGGGAGAAGAACTTTACCCCGCAGGAAAAGGCTAATCAGTTAGTACCTGTAGCTGACCCACTAAAATCTGCCAACAAATACTGTGAGCTGAGGTACCCAGTTTTTGCCACATCCAGGAACCTATACCTGGAAAGGACACTCAAAATTCTAGAAGAACTCAAGCAATACACTTCAGACCAAATTAAACAGAGAGGCTGGTTCTTCCTGGAGAGGAACTTGACTGAGATCAACTCATCCTGGGTCAGAGAATTCTATTGTAACTACTTTAAAATATCCCTGGATGCAGTACAGCTCAGAGACAAGCAAATTTTGGTCACTGTGGAAGTCATAGAAGACATCCTCCAGCTCCCACCTAAATCAGATCAGCCAGACGGTTACCAAAAGGCTGAAGAGGATATGAGATTCATGAGATTTGACTGGGATGCAGTAAAATAGGCTATAGCTCTTGATCCTACTGTTCCATGGGTCATGGGAAAGAGCACCGTGGTACCTAAGGGAATCAGGCTAATATATCTGAATGATGAGGCTCGACTATGGCAGCAGATTCTGAGTAACTACGTAATGCCGAGCACTCATGAGATAGAGGTGCCAGCTGCTATGATTATCCTCATCTGGTGTGTGATGGATAGTAAGGACCTATATCTACCCCGCTTCATCCGACATTACATGGCCAGGGTCCATGTCAGAAGCACCCTCCCGTTTTCATTCCTGATTACTCAGTTGGGTTGCCGAGCTGAGGTACCTTGGGAAATTGCTGATGAAAAGCCTTCCGCCGCGGACTGCAGAAAGATCATCCCTCATAGTAGGAAGTTTCAGGCCCTAGGCTACTAACCTCTTTTTCTCACTGACTCTGCTGAGGCAGCTACATTTTCAGTTGCCCCTTCAGCATCCACTGCCCCAGCTCCATCCACTACACCCCCACCTGCTCCTGAGCCCGTTTATATTCTGGTGCACCGACTTTTTGACCACTTAGCCAGATGGAGCGCCACCACCAGTAGCAATATGAGAGGTCTGAGCATCGCAACAAGCGACGTTATGAGAGGTCTGAGTGTCGCCACAAGCGGGGCTATGAGCACTTTAAATTGATGATCCGATCCGGTGGCGACATTCCCTCCGAGCCCAACACACCTTCAGATACATCTGAGGAGGAGGCAAGCGATCATGAGGAGGAGGCACAGACCCAGGCTGAGCATGGAAGACCTGAGCACACTACACCACACCATGAGGAGCACCACTAGCTACAGGCCGCAGATCCGGAAATTCCTATACAGACAGAGCCTCCGCTTCACCAGACTACTCCTCCTACACTCACAGAGACTGCAGACCTTCAGCCTACCACTGAGACACCAGCAGCACATCCTTTTGGAGATGACACTTCTTCACACCCAGTTTTAGTGAGCATCGAGGACGATGCTATTATTTAAGTGTGAGGAGGTCGCCATCTCTAGCATATATTTTTTGGTGAACCACTACAGACTCTTATCTTATTTTGTTTATTTTCTGTATTTTATTTGCACATTTTCTCTTTTTTTTTTTTTGCTTTTTCTGTATTTTTGCATTCTGCACTTTGGGCTGTATATATCTTAGATATTTTAGCTTAATTTGCACTTTTAGTTTACTAGTTATATATTAAGTGGATTAATTAGTATAGTTTGCCCTTTTAGCATATGATAAATTGGTTTAATTGAAAATAAAAGAGTAAACTAGGAACTTTAGTGTAACAGAATAAAAACAATCCACACACCTTATATATATAGCATTATATGTTAGTTAGTTAACAACATTTCTTCAAGGAGGAATACTAAGATTTTAAGGGCCACCTTAAGATTTACATTGAGTTGAATGGAAACTCTTGATTTCTACTTGCATGACATACATAACTGATATATGATTTCTGAGCTTGAAAACACACAGCCCATGAGTTTTGAGCTTAATTATATGGTTACATCAAACCATAAATTTCATTCCTGTGTGTTTTGCACTTCTTTTCTATGCTTGCAATCTTTATTTTGTTTTAATCTATATGTCCAAATTATAGAATATAGATACATGCCAAGAGATGATTGAGGCCATTATTTGTATTTGTGCTCACTTGTCCCAAATAAACCTACCTTTTATGCCATCCTTGTTAGCCCCCTTGAGCCTTTTAACTCCCTTCTATTTCATAACCACATTACTAGCCTTAAGCAGAAAAACAAAATAAAAATTCCAAATTGAATCCTTGGTTAGCTTAAGATAGATATTGTGTCTAATTTAAGTGTGAAAAATTTTATGGGAACATGGGATAATAGAAAAAAAGTAGGGAATTAAATTAAATAAGTTATCTAAAAAATTTGGGAGCATGCTCATGTGAAATAAAAATAAATTAAATTACCATGTGCATTGAAAAAAATTTAGTATTTAAATAAGGGGATACAAAAATTACTCCAATGCAATTATAAAGAATCAATGCACATGGGACAAAAAAATCAAAATTAAATATGGTGCATGAGCATGTAATACAAAAGTGGGAAAATTTGGGTAGCTAGGTAAAGAACTTTGAAATCATAAAGTATGTATGTTAAGTGAGATCTTAGACTAATCAATGATTCACTTTGTTAGCTCACTTAGCCTTATATGTACACCATTACCCTTACCCTAACCCCATTACAACCTGAGAAAAGACCTCATGATTTTTGTATGTCTATATTCCATATTTGTTGATTAGTTAGATGAAAAACAAAGTTTTAGAAAGCATGACTAGAAAAGAAGAGAGTGATTAACCCCAAACACTGAGTGATTAGAGAGTAAACACAAAATCCAATGAGGGTTCAACAGCTCATTCTCATATATCCATATTTAATTATTAATTGTCTTGCAAGTTGTGAACTATCTTAACTCAACTCAATTGTGACTGTGCTTTAATATGATTTGGCCTTAATTGTACATATATGATTCCTTGAAGATATGAATTAATTTAACTACATGTAAGCTTTATATACAAGCGAATAATAACTAGAATTGCATGACTCATTTAGGTAGCTTGCATTTAGAATAGATTGCATTGCATAAGATTCCACCATTTTACCTTTACTCTTTTCTCTAGGATTTAGCATGAGGACATGCTATTGTTTAAGTGTGGGGAGGTTGATAAACCCCTATTTTATGATTCATCATGTGCTTAAATTGAGTGTTTTTATCAACTCTTCACCCACTTATTCATATGAATTTGCATGGTTTTACAATTCCTTCCTTATGATATGACATATGAGAAAACATGTTTCCTATGCTTTAAAAATATTAAATTTAATTATCCTTTATTATCATTCGATGCCGTGATTTGTGTCTTGAGTACTTTCAGGTTTTATAGGGCAGGAATGACTTAAAGGATGGAAAGAAAACATACAAAAATAGAAGGAAAGCACAAAATGGAGTTATTGAAGAAACTGGCTGCGACGCGTCCGCGTGGACGATGCAAACGCGTGCTTTGCGAAAAGTGGCATCTGCGCGAATGTGTGCATGGCGCGAACGCGTGGCTCATGCGAAACACAGATGATGCAGATGCGTGACTTACGCGACCGCGTGGTAGAGCAACACTCCAGATGATGCGACCACGTGACCCACACGGATGCATGACGTGCGAGATCTGCAGAAATTACAGAAGTCGGCCCCAGCAACTGCTGGACTCTTTTTGGTCCAGATCCAAGTTTAGAGAACACAGATTAAAGGCTATAAATTGGGGAATCCATCCATTCATCAACATACATGAGATCATACACATAATTTTAGGTTTAGATGTAGTTTTTAGAGAGAGAGGTTCTCTCCTCTCTCTTAGGATTTAGGATTAGGATTTCTCTTCAAGTCATTAGGATTTTCTCAAAATCCTGGTTTAATGTTCTTTTTATTTATTCTATTGCTTTAATTTATGAACTCCATGTTAGAATTGAAATCTTTATTTAATATAATTTGAGGTATTTCAGACTCATGATTGCTTTCTTCTATTTATTATATAAATAATTAGATTTTTTCCTTTTGGCTTTGGTTGATTAATTGGTAACTCTTAAGTTGTCAAACTCATCGTGATTGATAATTAATATCTTTGCTGATTGATTTAGATTCCTATAACTCTAGTCTTTCCTCAGGAGTTGACTAGGACTTTAGGTGTTAAATTGATTGGTCCACTTGACTTAGCTTCATAGTTAGAGGTTGACTGGGTGGGAGCAAAAATATAATTCTCATCACCAGTGATAAGGATAACTAGGATAGGACTTCCATTTTTCATAATTATTTGCCAAGAGTTTTTCTAATTATCAATTTATTTTCCTTGCCATTTAAATTACTTGTTCAAACCTTTTGAAAACCCCAAAATATATCTTTGCACAACCAATAATAAGAACACCTCCCTGCAATTCCTTGAGAAGACGACCCGAGGTTTAAATACTTCGGTTATCAATTTATTTAGGGGTTTGTTACTTGTGACAACCAAACGTTGTACGAAAGGATTTTCTATTAGTTTAGAAGCTATACTTACAATGCAATTATATTTGTGAATTTCTTTACCGACAGGAAATCCGATCGTCACCCATCTTCCCTTCCTGGTGTAGAAGCAATACATTGGTCTCCTTCTGGATTTTCAATTCCCTCTCAGCCCCCATTGCTCAAAGTGTCATTTATTTTGACTATGCAGAAGCGATCTGGAAAGATGTCGGCAACAGATTCTCACAAGGAGACTTGCTCTGTGTTGCTGAGCTACAAGAACATATTTATGGCCTCAAGTAAGGATCCCTCTCCGTCACTCAGTACCACACTGCCTTCCAAGAATTATGGGAAGAGCACGACATTTATCGTCCCGTCAAACCCTGCATATGCCTGAAATGATCTTACCATGACCAAAACTTCATCATTCGGTTCCTCAAAGGCCTAGACGACCGCTTTACTGTCTCCGATCCCAAATCTTGCTCTTTAACCCCCTTCCGCCAGAAGGCAAAGTCTTCAACATAGTAATTCAACACGAACGCCATCTCCAAAGAGGCAGTAGTGTTCTCGACGAGCCTATCTCCCTCACCAATGCCGTTATCATGCCACAATGGCGCCCACCACTCGGGTGCGCAGAGGATGCAACACCAATGGCGGACATAGTGAAGTTAAAAAAGTATGCATCTCCTGTAGGCGAACCGGCCACACCTTCGACGAGTGCTACGGCAAGCACGACTATCCACCAGGCCACCCACGCTACCCCGTCCATCCTCGGTTCAATGATCGCAGCAACTCCACTGCCTCCTACACCAATGCCGCTGTAGCAAATCCTTATTCCCCACATCAACAACAACTCACCAGAACCAGATCAAGCAAAGAAGAGACCTACCCAACTTTTGGGCCTTGTTTGTCACAATCCCAACATCAATCTCTCTTAGCTCTCGTCAACAATGTTCATGGACAGCACTTTGCAGACAAAATCACACCACAAAGTCAACATGGGTCATTTGAGGCCAAGTCTGGTACCATTGTTATGCATACAAACACTATATATTTTTTCTTTCACTTCTCATCCCATTTATCACCCAACACACCTTCTATAAACTCACACAACAGTGGCAAATGGATACTAGATTCAGGAGTCACTGAACACATCTGTTCCTCACTATCATATTTTCAAATGCACCACAAGATCAACCCAATACATGTTTACCTCCCAAACAATTCTATTATCACTACACACTGTTCTGGGTCAATAAATTTCTCACCACACCTAACTTTGCACAATGTTTATATATTCCTGGTTTCATGTTCAATATTTTATCTATCTCCAAACTAATCACAACTCTCTCATGTCAATTACTCTTTTCTGAATTTTTCTGCCAAATACAGGATGCAAAGTCCTTGAAGATGATTGGTTCAGCTGAATTGAGAGATGGATTGTACTACCTAGCTTACAAGTTACAACCACAAAAATCCATTAGGACCAACAGCACCACCAACTTAGCCAATGTTAACAACTTCACAACACCAATCACAAATAGCAATGTATGGCATTGTAGGCTAGGTCACCTCTCTAAACAAAGATTAAGAGAACTCCACCTTTAATTTGCTTTTATTAATCCACATATCAATGAATTTTGTGATGTTTGTCATATGGCAAAACAAAACTGACTATCTTTTCCCTTGAGTACAAATAATGCATCCAAACCTTTTGAATTAATACATTTAATCATTTGGGGGCCTTTTTCCAAAATATCCATACATGGTCATAATTATTTTCTAACTATTGTTGATGATTTTAGTAGATTCACTTGGATAATCTTATTAAAATCAAAAGGAGAAGTTGGCACAAAAATTTAGAACTTCATTGCCTTAGTAAAAAACCAATTTGACACCAATGTCAAGACCATTAGATCTGACAATGGCCCTGAATTCCTTCTTAATGATTTTTATGCCAAAAAAGGCATTCACCACCAAAAGTCTTATGTCGAAACACGACAACAAAACAGAAAGGTAGATCGCAAACACCAACACATACTCAATGTCGCTAGAGCCCTAATGTTCCAATCAAGCCTCCCCCATCCTTTTGGTCCTATGTCGTAAACCATGCTGTCTTCTTAATAAATAGAGTTCTCTCACCAATCATTCAAAACAAAACTCCATTTCAACTCCTCTTCCACAAATCACCTGACTTTCACTCACTCAAAATTTTTGGATGCCTATGCTATGCCTCTACCCTTACCAACCACTGCTCAAAATTTGATCCCCGTTCTAGAAAAGGTTGTTTTTTAGGATTTAAAACCGGCATAAAAGGCTTCATCATACTAAACTTCGACACCCGTAAAATTTTCATCTCCAGAAATATCCAATTCATTGAATCATGCCTCCCTTTTTCACAAACAAACTCAACCTGACCAAAACCCCTCTAAGTTTCCCAACATCCTTCCCCAATCACCTACCATCTTTGAAGAACCCAATTAACAACAACCACACTCAGCAACAGCCCAACCTTCACCAAGTACAAAACCCCCCACAACGGCCCAAACCAACAACGAAGGAACTCCCATCCCCCAAACAAACACAAGTCCAATTCCTTCTCCAATTACTTTCCCAGCCCAAACCACCTCGTCCATTCTTCCCACAATCCCAATCATAGTACCCATTCCCACCGCACTCCACCACTCCAATAGAACACATGCACCACTGTGTAACTTGGCAGACTACTATTGCAATCTCTCTCTCTCTCTCTCTCTCTCTCTCTCTCTCTCTCTCTCTCTCTCTCTCACAACATAGCACCAGCCATCTTCAAGATGCCAACATCCAATTTCACACTCACTCTCATATACACGAGTCTCATCCCATCACCGACGCTTCCTCCTCTCCATCTCTACAGAACCCGAGCTACGAACATTCGTAGAAGCCAAAACTCAGCCGTGTTAGCGTGACATCATGCGAGCTGAAATATTAGGCCTAGAACAAAATCTGACCTGGGACATCATCGACACTCCTGCTAATGTGAAGTCCAGAGGTTGTCAATGGGTCTATCACATTAAACGCCAATCTGACGGTAGCATTGAACGCCACAAAGCGTGACTGGTGGCAAAAGGGTATGCACAGATTGAAGGGGTGGATTACCTCAAAACCTTTTTTCCAGTGGTAAAGATCACCATTCGAGTCCTCCTTGCTCTTGCCTCCATCAATAATTGGACCCTGCACCAGTTAAACGTCCATAATGCCTACCTCCATGGTGACCTCCTTAAAACTGTGTATTTGAGCTTGCCACCCAGTTGGACACCTTCCAAGCCTGGTCAGTGTTGTCGTTTAAGGAAATCTTTGTATGGCCTTAGACAATCAAGAAGATAATGGTATGATAAGCTCAACTCTTTTTTACTCTCGTGTGGTTACCAGCAGACCCTGACGGATTACAGCCTGTTCTTCAAAGTATCTGGTAAAGCATTTACTGTTCTCTTTGTCTATGTCAACGATATAGTTGTCACTGGTAGCTCTGTTATTGAGATTGAGTCCATTAAGGCTGCTTTAGACTCTAAGTTTAAAATTAAGAATCTTGGCACACTCAAATACTTTCTAGGCATTGAGGTAGCGCATTCTGCTGCTGGCCTCTATCTTTACTAACGAAAATACTGTTTAGACATTATCATTGATGCCGGTCTCACCGCTGCCAAACCCTCGTCTACCCCAATGGATAACTCCATTCGCCTTAGCTAAAACACCAGAGAATCCCTTGCTGATATCACTGCCTACCGATGGCTCATTGGCCGCCTTATTTACCTCACCATAACCAGGCTTGACATTACCTTCGCTACTCAACAATTGAGTCAATTTGTCTATAACCCAAGCAAAATTCACTTTAAGGCAGCCCTCCATATTCTCAAATACTTAAAAGGATCACCGTGCAAAGACATCTTCTTTCCAACTGACTCCCTCCTCCAAATCTATAGTTTTAGTGATGCCGATTAGGGATGCTGCCCCGACACTCGCCGATCTACCACTGCATATTGCGTCTTCCTTGGAAAATCTCTCATATCTTGGAAAACTAAGAAATAGGACACAATATCTTGTTCCTCAGCCAAAGATGGGTATCAAACTCTCTCTACAACTACCAAAGAATTACTATGGCTACTCAACTTGTTTTAGGCTCTTAATATCAACTGCATCCGCCCACCAGTACTATACTGTGATAATCAAAGCACCTTTCACTTTGCCGCCAACCCCGTCTTCCATGAGAAAACTAAACATATCAAAGTGAATTGCCACTTAGTTCATGAAAAATCTCATGCTAAACTATTGCACCTCCTTCTAGTTTCCTCCTCCAACCAACCTGCAGATATCTTCACCAAAGCATTGCCACCCTTCCTTTTCACTGTCAATATATCCAACCTGGGATTGAAAGACATTTTCCAATCTCTAGTTTGCGGGGGGCTAACAAACCACACCACAAAGCCAATATGAGAGACAAAAAGAAAGAACCATCCAAAACCAACCTACAACTTAGCAGCACAATTCAATGTTTATCAGGAACTCTAGCATCATAATTCTAGAAACATCCTTTTTGCCTTACTGTACAAAAAAGACGTTGCCAATTATAGAATTACCCAAATTTTAACATTCAATGATGAGCTGTAATTTCAGCATCTATTGTATATATATAACTACCATTCCCATTTGCAATACAAGAAGAATATCACATTCTTTTCACTTATTCGTCATTGTCTTTTGCTCTCTCTCTGTTTTTTCTACACATTCAATGTTTTGTCTTTGATTAATTATTCTTTGAGTATTTACTCATTTTGGTTCTCAAAAAATTTCGGATTAGACACTTTAGTCCCTAACTAAAATTAAGTACTCCATTGGTCCTTAACAATTAATTTCATCAGTCACTTAGGTCCTTTGCTCCGTCAACTCTAATGGAGGACAAAATGGTCTTTGACAACTCTATCAGGGGACAAAAAAGTTCCTGACCCTCTCTGTTCGAAAACGACACCGTTCTTTTCCAATTTTCATCATATCTCGCACAACCCTAACATTCATACTCTCCTTCTTTACCTTCACAGTCTTTTTCTCCATCTTTTCCTTCCTTCTCTTCAGCTCCAAAATTAAGGCATGGTGTAACTGCCATGCATGTCGCATGATGCGGTATTTTATAACCCACAAACTAACCGGCAAGTGCACCGAGTCGTACCAAGTAATACATTACGTGAGTAAGGGTCGATCCCACGAGGATTGATGGATCAAGCAACAATGATTGAGTAATTGGCTTAGTCAGGCAAACAGGAAATAGTATTTGGATGTTCAATCGTATAGAAACTAAAATAGTAAAATAAAATGGCTTTGGAATAAAGTATTAAAAAGGCAGTTAAGGCTTCAGAGTTATCTATTTTTCCAGATTAACTTTTTTTACTAACTATTTTAATCATGCAAGACTTAATTCATGACAAACTATATGTTACTAGACCCTAATTCCTTAGACCTTCCTAGTCTTCTTTAAAATTCATTAACTGCTAATTCCTTGGTCAATTAATTCCAATTAGAAGGTGATGATCAAATTCCAGTTTATATGCCACAAGAATCCTAATTATCCAAAAATAAGGGGATTATATGTCCCGTATCCCGTTAAATACAAATAATTAGAAATTCAGGATAATATGTTTTCAAGCTGTTGTTCAAGTAAAGAGCTTTTCCAAGTTTTACAAGAACTCAATTAGAACATGGGTCATACTTCCGTTCTACCCATATTCATAAAATAAAGAGCGAAAACAATTATTGAATTATAAATCCATTCATAAATTAAAATAGAAAGATCAATAAACTTAATCCATACAAATAGATAGAGCTCCTAACCTTAACAATGAAGGATTAGTTGCTCATGGAATGCAGAATGTAAATTTGTATAGAATTCCCTAATGGAATCCCCTTTTTGGAATGTACCTAATAGAAGAGAAGTCTCTCCTTTTTATAACTAATCCTAATTAATTTAAAATCTAATATTTTAAATTAAGATAATATCTTTTCCTATTTTAAAATCAAATTTGAATTTAAATCAGAATTAACTAACTACTCCGCGTCTTGTAACGTGGGAACCACTTGGTTTCACTGGATCTGCGCCTAACTTAGGTGCTAAAATGGGGCCCAGAAATCACCCCCAGTGGTTTCTGCATTTTCTGCATGTGGCGCATGTCACGCGTACGCGTCGATGGTCTTTTCTGCGAGTCACGCGGACACGTCGGTCACGCGTACGCGTCGCTGAGCAAATCTTCAAATCACGCGTACGCGTCAGTCACGCGCACGCGTCACCATGTATATCTCCAAATCACGCACAAGCGTCAGGCACGCGTACGCGTCGCTCCTCGCTGCCATCTTCTTTTGTTCTTGTGCCGCAGAAACTTCATCAAATCTAGCCGAATGCTACCTAAAATAAACAGTATTGCCCAAAACTCAAAATAGCATCCATAGTGGCTAAAATATAATTAATTCTTGATTAAACTCAACAAATTAGATGCAAATTCACTAGGAAAAGATAGAAAAGATGCTCACGCATCACAACACCAAACTTAAACTGTTGCTTGTCCTCAAGCAACCAAAACTAATATAAGCTTAGGATGTGAATTTACATGAGAATGAGAGTTCGATTAAGCTCATGTCTCTTCTTATAGTGGGGTTTACAACTGCAATCCTGAATAGTTTTGGCATTTCACTTTATCCTTTGAAGTTTAGAATGATTGGAATCCATAGGAACTCTGAATTCAGATAATGTTATTGATTCTCCTAGTTCAGTATGTTGATTCTTGAACACAGCTACTTTATGAGTCTTGGCCGTGACCCTAAGCATTTTGTTTTCCAGTATTACCACCGGATACATAAATGCCACAGACACATAACTGGGTAAACCTTTTCAGATTGTGACTCAGCTTTGCTAGAGTCCCCAGTTAGAGGTGCCCAGAGTTCTTAAGCACACTCTTTTTGCTTTGGATCATGACTTTAACCGCTCAGTCTCAAGCTTTTCACTTGACACCTTCACGCCACAAGCACATGGTTAAGGACAGCTTAATTTAGCCGCTTAGGCTAGGGTTTTATTCCTTTGGGCCCTCTTATCCATTAATGCTCAAAGCCTTGGATCCTTTTTACCCTTTGCCTTTTAATTTAAAGGGTTATTGGCTTTTTCTGCTTGCTTTTTCTTTTTTTTTTTTCTTCTTCTTTTTTTTGCAAGCTTTGTTTTTTCACTACTTTTTCTTGCTTCAAGAATCAATTTTATGATTTTTCAGATTATCAATAACATTTCTCTTTTTTTTCATCATTCTTTCAAGAGCCAACAATTTTAACATTTATAAACTTCACTATAAAAAATATGCACTGTTCATGTCATGCATTCAGAATTACAGAAAATACCACCACATTTAAGTAAATAAGACTACTCTTAAAATTAACTCAATTTCTCATGCAATACATCACTTCTGTATTTTTTATTTGAATTCAATCTCAGTGATTAATACATGAGACATCTTTTCAGAATTAAAGCAATTAAGGGAAAACTAAACTAGACCTAGGATTCTCACTAATAAAGGATCATGCAACAAATAAAGCAAAATAGCAGAAAGCCAGAACATAACATAGAAAAAGAGGGGAGGAATAAAAAATATGAAAGAAACTCAACCACCTTAGTTATCCTAGCGGTCGCTTTATTCTTCAGGTTGTGCTTCTCCGTGAAGATGATTCACCTCCCTTTTGGTGCCATAGGAATAAACAGAAAAGCTTTAAGCGAAGCGTCAACACCAAACTTAAATGTTTACTTGTCCTCAAGCAAAGAAAATCTGAAAACAAAAACAAATAATAAGATGAAAGAAGAATAGAAGGTTAAAGGAACAAGAGAGAATTAGGATTGGGAGAGAGAGAAAGAAAATTAAAACTGGGCGGCGAACTAGTATATTTGTGCGGCACAGGCAACGCATACGCCTGTAGCACGCGTACGCGTGGGTCATGAAATTTTCTTAAGGACGCATAAGCGTCAGGCACGTGTACTTGTGCCTTGGGTTTTGTGCAATTCGCGCAAAACCAGCCGCGCACATGCACAACTCTCTGTTGGCATGGCTAGGGAACCAATATTGCCATACGACGCGTTCGCGTCATGCACGCGCACGCGTGGATGGCCGTTGGTCAAAGGACGCGCACGCGTCAGGGACGCGTTCGCGTGGTCAATTTTGTGCGTCTATCACACTTCCAGTCCCAAGCCAGCACAACTTTCTGTCCAACACATATTTACGTCAAAATTCAAGTCACGCGTACGCGTCAATGACGCGCACGCGTGGAGTGCCAAAATTACCAATGACGCGCACGTGTGGGGTACGCGTACACGTGGGCATGTTTGTGCGAAAGGCCTCATTCCTGCGCCACTCCCGCGCAACTCTTTGTTTATTTTTATTTTTCACGCACACACATCTGACGCGTACGCGTCCGTGACACTTGCGCGTCGGGTGCTCTTCTTTTTTTTTATATATCCGGTTCCTGTTCTAAAATAGCTGCATGATCAAAAAATTAGTAAGAACTCAATAAAAATCAAATAAGCAAGAAAACTACTACTATGAAAAACAACTAAGAATGAAAAGGAACGATCATACCACGGTGGGTTGTCTCCCACCAAACACTTTTAGTTAAAGTCCTTCAGTTGGACATGTGGTGAGCTCCTTGTCGTGGTGGCTTGTGCTTGTAATGATCCAGAAATCTCCACCAATGTTTGTAATTCCAATGGCTTCCGGGATCCCAAACTAGGCGCATAACGCCTTCGAGCAAGTTGAAGCAAGTGACAAGGCCCCAAGAGTGTTGATTGTGGGAATGAATCCCAGGGTCCCAAACCTTGCTTTTACATCCGTCTTCTTGTGGATCACCATTGTTCCCACCGGGTGGCAAGCAATCTAAATTCTCACAGAGACATCTAAACGATCTTCTAGACCCATTCAATTTAGCTCTACACCAATCCTTGCACTTCAATTTGGAGCATGTAACCATATTGATCCTTGCTTGACATCTCTTACCACTAACCATCTTTCTCTTACTCTTAATGCCACAAAGAGCTCTAAGTTGACCATCCGTCTCTAGTAGTCCATATTCAAGTGGGAAAGTAAAGGTTAAGGATAGGAAGTTTACCCACTTGAATGTTTTATTGGACGGTGATGGCTTTGGAAGAGGTCTTGCAAGCTCTACTCCCTTGTGTTCTTCTTTAAATTCTTCCACCTCTTTGCAAGCTTCCTCTATTTTAACCTCTTCCTCTTGGTAGCTTTCTTTTTCAACTAACTCTTCATTGACCTTGGTCTCAAAACCAGCTACTTTACCACTTATCAGTTGAATAACCTTGCAATCTTTTTCAACTGGCTCCTCATTAACTTGTGCTTCCATACTTGCCACTTGTCCACTTATCAAGGTGATAGCCTTGCCTTTCTCTCTTGGGTTTGGAATTGCGTTACCAGGAAGGCTATTAGTGGTGCTCTGATCCATTTCATTAACTTTTGTGGCTAATTGACCCATCTGAATCTCCAAGTTCTTGATTGATGCTCTGGTTTCCTGTCTAAAACTTGCCAAGATTTCTTCCAAATCATCATTTTGTTGGGCTGAGAAGTTTCTTGCTGAGATGACTGAAACCGGGGGTTGTAAAAATTATTCTGTTGAAAGCCACCCTGAGAACTATGATTAAAATTTGGGTGATTTCTCCATCTCTGATTGTAGGTCTTAGAATAGGGATCATTATTGGGATTTCTAGAAGCACTCCCCATGTAATTGACCTCTTGAAGAGGATTTTGGGTGTTGATACCTGAAGCTTGCATGCTACCCATCTATTGAGTAAGTAGATTTAATTGCTGAGACATAAGCTTGTTCTGAGCAAGAATAACATTAAGAGTTTCTACTTCCATAACACCCTTCTTCTGAGGAGCCTCAATATTTGATGGTGGCTCTTGATATGAAAATGGAGATGGTGGCTCTAGATACTTGGAACATGGAGCATTGAAGTTTCTTTGGTTTTGACTTTGCCAACCAAAATTTGGATAGCTCCTCCATCCACCATAATATGAATCACTACTCGGGTGTGAGTAGTAACCCATGTGATCTCTCTCCATTAGTTTTTTTAGCACAAAACACCAAAAAGGATTAAACGCACCATGTGATAAACAGGAAAGCAAGAAAGAACAGAATTCTAAGAATTAAAATAAAATTACTAGGAAACACCAAACTTAATTTCAGAAATTCAGAAAAATATTGGTGCTATTTATTTATTAAAATTTTTTTCGAAATTTTTTTAAAAAAAATAGATTTTAATAAAATTTAAAAGTAAAACGCCTAATCTAAGAAATCAAACAACTAATAGTTGTTAATCATTATCAATCCCCGGCAACGGCGCCAAAAACTTGATGCGGTATTTATAACCCACAAACTAACCGGCAAGTGCACCGGGTCGTACCAAGTAATACCTTACATGAGTAAGGGTCGATCCCACGAGGATTGATGGATCAAGCAACAATGATTGAGTAATTGGCTTAGTCAGGCAAATAGGAAATAGTATTTGGATGTTCAATCGTACAGAAACTAAAATAGTAAAATAAATGGCTTTGGAATAAAGTATTAAGAAGGCAGTTAAGGCTTCAGAGTTATCTATTTTTTCAGATTAACTTTTTTTACTAACTATTTTAATCATGCAAGATTTAATTCATGACAAACTATATGTGACTAGACCCTAATTCCTTAGACCTTCCTAATCTCCTCTAAAATTCATTAACTGCCAATTCCTTGGTCAATTAATTCCAATTAGAAGGTGATGATCAAATTCCAGTTTATATGCCATAAGAATCCTAATTATCCAAAAATAAGGGGATTATATGTCACGTATTCTGTTAAATACAAACAATTAGAAATTCAGGATAATATGTTTTCAAGCTGTTGTTCAAGTAAAGAGCTTTTTCAAGTTTTACAAGAACTCAATTAGAACATGGGTCATACTTCCGTTCCACCCATATTCATAAAATAAAGAGCGAAAACAATTATTGAATTATAAATCCATGCATAAATTAAAATAGAAAGATCAATAAACTCAATCCATACAAATAGACAGAGCTCCTAACCATAACAATGGAGGATTAGTTGCTCATGGAATACAGAATGTAAATTTGTATAGAATTCCCTAATGGAATCCCCCTTATGGAATGTACCTAATAGAAGAGAAGTCTCCCCTTTTTATAACTAATCCTAATTAATTTAAAATCTAATATTTTAAATTAAGATAATATCTTTTCCTATTTTAAAATCAAATTTGAATTTAAATATGAATTAACTAACTACTCTGCGTCTTGTAACGTGGAAACCACTTGGCTTCACTGGATCCGCGCCTAACTTGGGTACTAAAATGTGGCCCATAAATCACCCCCAGTGATTTTTGCGTTTTCTACATGTGGCACATGTCACGCGTACGCGTCAGTCACGCGTACGCGTTGATGGTCTTTTCTGCGAGTCATGCGAACACGTCGGTCACTGGTGCACAAAATTGTGATCATCAACAATGGCGCCAAAAACTTGGTAGCACTCTCAAATGTGAATCACAGTTTGTCACAACTCCGCACAACTAACCAGCAAGTGCACTGGGTCGTCCAAGTAATAAACCTTATGTGAGTAAGGGTCGATCCCATAGAGATTATTGGTATGAAGCAAGCTATGGTCATCTTGTAAATCTCAGTTAGGCAGATTCAAATGGTTATAAAGGTTTCGAAATTAATAATAAATAAAACATAGAATAAGATAGAGATACTTATGTAAATCATTTATGGGAATTTCATATAAGTGTATGGAGATACTTCGTCCTTGTTGAATCTCTGCAATATACTGCTTTCTTACTTTCAATCCTTCATACTCCTTTCCATGGCAAACTGTATGTAAGGAATCACCGTTGTCAATGGCTACTTCCCATCCTCTCAGTGAAAAAAGTCCAAATGCTCTTGTCACAGCACGGCTAATCATCTGTCAGTTCTCGATCATGTCGGAATAGAATCCATTGATTCTTTTGCGTTTGTCATCACGCCCAACAATCGCGAGTTTGAAGCTCATCACAGTCATTCAATCCCTGAATCCTTCTCGGAATACCACAGACAAGGTTTAGACTTTCCAGATTCTCAGGAATGGCCGCCAATAATTCTAACTTATACCACGAAGATTCTGATTGAGGAACCCAAGAGATATTCGTTCGTTCTAAGGTAGAACAGAAGTGGTTGTCAATCACGTGTTCATAGGTGAGAATGACGATGAGTGTCACGGATCATCATATTCATCATGTTAAAGTGCAACGAATATCTTAGAATAAGAATAAGCTGAATTGAATAGAAAATAGTAGTAATTGCATTGAAACTTGAAGTACAGCAGAGCTCCACACCCTTAATCTATGGTGTGTAGAAACTCCACCGTTGAAAATACATAAGTGATGGTGGTCCAAGCATGGCCGAATGGCCAGCCCCCAAATGTGATCAAGGATGTCAAATCCCAGATGTCTAATACAATAGTAAAATGTCCTATTTACACTAGACTAGCTACTAGGGTTTACAGAAATAAGTCTAAGTGTAGAAATCCACTTCCGAGGCCCACTTGGTGTGTGCTTGGGCTGAGCTTAAGCTTTACACGTGCAGAGGCTTCTTTTGGAGTTAAACGCCAAGTTGTAACGTGTTTTTGGCGTTTAACTCTGGTTTGTGACGAGTTTCTAGCGTTGAACGCCAGTTTGCGTCATCTAAGCTCGAACAAAGTATGAACCATTATATATTGCTGGAAAGCTCTGGATGTCTAATTTCCAACGCCGTTGAGAGCGTGCCATTTGAAGTTCTGTAGCTCCAGAAAATCCATTTCGAGTGCAGGGAGGTCAGAATCCAACAGCATCAGCAGTCCTTTGTCAGCCTCCTTATCAGAGTTTTGCTCAGGTCCCTCAATTTCAGCCAAAAAATATTTGAAATCACAGAAAAACACACAAACTCATAGTAAAGTTCAGAAATGTGAATTTTGCATAAAAACTAATGAAAACATCCCTAAAAGTAGCTAGATCCTACTAAAAACTACCTAAAAACAATGCCAAAAAGCGTATAAATTATCCGCTCATCACAACACCAAACTTAAATTGTTGCTTGTCCCCAAGCAACTAAAAATCAAATAGGATAAAAAGAAGAGAATATACTATAAATCTCAAAATATCAATGAAGATTAGTTCTAATTAGATGAGCGGGACTTGTAGCTTTTTGCATCTGAACAGTTTTGGCATCTCACTTTATCCTTTAAAGTTTAGAATGATTGCCATCTATAGGAACTCAGAGTTCAGATAGTGTTTATTGATTCTCCTAGTTAAGTATGTTGATTATTGAACACAACTACTTTTATGAGTCTTGGCCGTGGCCCAAAGCACTTTGTTTTTCAGTATTACCACCTGATACATAAATGCCACAGACACATGACTGGGTGAACGTTTTCATATTGTGACTTAGCTTTGCTAAAGTCCCCAATTAGAGGTGTCCAGAGCTCTTAAGCACACTCTTTTTGCTTTGGATCATGACTTTAACCACTCAGTCTCAAGTTTTTCACTTGGACCTGCATGCCATAAGCACATGGTTAGGGACAGCTTAATTTAGCTGCTTAGGCCTGGATTTTATTTTCTTGGGCCCTCCTATCCACTGATGCTCAAAGCCTTGGATCCTTTTTACCCTTGCCTTTTGGTTTTAAGGGCTATTGGCTTTTTTCTGCTTGCTTTTTCTTTTTCTTTTATATATATATTTTTTTTTCGCAAGCTTTTGCTTTTTCACTGCTTTTTCTTGCTTCAAGAATCAATTTCATGATTTTTCAGATTATCAATAACATTTCTCTTGTTCATCATTCTTTCAAGAGCCAACAATTTTAACATTCATAAACAACAAGATAAAAAATATGCACTGTTCAAGCATTCATTTAGAAAACAAAAAGTATTGTCACCACATCAATATAATTAAACTAATTTCAGGGATAAATTCGAAACTCATGTACTTCTTGTTCTTTTGTATTAGAAATATTTTTTATTTAAGAATGGTGAAGGATTCATGGAATTATTTATAGCCTTAAGACATAGTTACTAAATACTAATGATCATGTAATGAAGACACAAACATAGACAAACGTATAGCATAAAAACCGAAAAATAGAGAAATAAGAACAAGGAATGAGTCCACCTTAGTGATGGTGGCGTCTTCTTCTTGATGGATCAATGATGTCCTTGAGCTCTTCTATGTCTCTTCCTTGCCTTTGTTGCTCCTCCCTCATTGCTCTTTGATCTTCTCTAATCTCATGGAGAATGATGGAGTGCTCTTGATATTCCACCTTTAATTGATCCATGTTGTAACTCAAGTCTTCTATAGAAGTATTGAGTTATTCCCAATAGTTGTTAGGAGAAAAGTACATCCCTTGAGGCATTTCCGGGATTCCTTGGTGATGAGCTTCCTCATGCGTCTCTTGGGATCCATGAGTGGGCTCTCTTATTTGCTCCATCCTCTTCTTAGTGATAGGCTTATCCTCTTCAATAAGGATGTCTCCTTCTATGATAACTCCAGCTGAGTAGCATAGATGGCAAATAAGATGAGGAAAAGCTAGCCTTGCCATGGTGGAGGACTTTTTGGCTATTTTGTAGAATTCAAGAGAGATGACTTCATGAACTTCTACTTCCTCTCCAATCATGATGCTATGGATCATGATGGCCCGATCCACAGTAACTTCAGATCGGTTGCTAGTGGGGATGATGGAGCGTTGGATGAACTCCAACCATCCTCTAGCCACAGGCTTAAGGTTCAGTCTTCTCAATTGAACCGGCTTGCCTCTTGAGTCTCTTTTCCATTGAGCTCCTTCCACACATATGTCCATAAGGACTTGGTCCAACCTTTGATCAAAGTTGACCCTTCTAGTGTAGGGGCGTGCATCTTCTTGCATCATAGGCAAGTTGAATGCCAACCTCACATTTTTCGGACTGAAATCTAAATATTTCCCCCGAACCATTGTAAGATAATTCTTTGGATTCGGGTTCATACTTTGATCATGGTTCCTAGTGATCCATGCATTGGCATAGAATTCTTGAACCATTAGGATTCTGACATGTTGAATGGGGTTGGTCAAAACTTTCCAACCTCTTCTTTGGATCTCATATTGGATCTCTGGATACTCATTTTTCTTGAGCTTGAAAGGGACCTCGGGGATCACCTTCTTCTTGGCCACAACTTTATAGAAGTGGTCTTGATGGGCTTTTGAGATGAATCTCTCCATCTCCTATGACTCGGAGGTGGAAGCTTTTGTCTTTCCTTTCCCTTTTCTAGAGGTTTCTCCGGCCTTAGGTGCCATCAATGGTTATGGAAAAACAAAAAAAAAGCTATGCTTTTATCACACTAAACTTAGAATATTACTCGCCCTCAAGCAAAAGAAGAAAGAATTGAAGAAGAAGAAGAAAATATGGAGGAGAGGGAGAGAGATGTATATTCGGCCAAGGGGGAGAAGAGAGGGTTGTGTAGAGTGAAAATGAAGAAGGATAGAGGGGTTTATATAGTGAAGGGAGAGGGAGTAGGTTCGGCCATTTAGGGTGGGTTTAGGTGGGAAAGAGATTTTGAATTTTGAAGGTAGGTGGGGTTTATGGGGAAGAGTGGATGGATGTGAGTGGTGAAAGGGTAATTAAGAAGAGAGATTGAGTTGATTGGTGAAGGGTGTTTGGGGAAGAGTGTTATTGGATTGTGTGAAGAAGAGAGAAGGTAAGTTGAGGTAGGTGGGGATCCTGTGGGGTCCACAGATCCTGAGGTGATCCTGTGGGATCCATAGATCCTGAGGTGTCAAGGATTTATCATCCCTGCACCAATTAGGCATGTAAAACGCCTTCTGCATGCAATCCTGGCATTTAATGCCAGATTAATGCCTGTTTCTGGTGTTAAACGCCAGCTCTATGCTTGTTTTGGGAGTTCAACGCCAGTCTCTAGCATGTTTCTGGCGTTCAACGCCAGTTCCATGCTTGTTTCTGGTGTTTAACGCCAGCTCTCCTCAGGGTGTAATCCTGGCGTTCAAACGCCAGAATGTTGCTTGTTTCTGGTGTTCAACGCCAGATTCATGCTCTGTTCTGGCGTTGAACGCCAGCCAGATGCTCCTTACTAGCGTTTAAATGCCAGTAAGCCCTTCCTCTAGGGTGTGCTATTTCTTCTACTATTTTTTTTATTTTGTTTTTAATTTTAGTATTTGTTTTGTGACTCCACATGATCATGAACCTAATAAAACATAAAAGAACAATAAAAATAAAAATAGAATTAGATAAATAAAAATTGGGTTGCCTCCTAATAAGCGCTTCTTTAATGTCACTAGCTTGACAGTGGGCTCTCATGGAGCCTCACAGGTGATCAGGTCAATGTTGTGGACTCCCAACACTAAACTTAGAGTTTGAATGTGGGGGTTTAACACCAAACTTAGAGTTTGGTTGTGGTCTCCCAACACCAAACTTAGAGTTTGGCTGTGGCCTCCCAACACCAAACTTAGAGTTTGATTGTGGGGGCTTTGTTTGACGCTGTATTGAAAGAAGCTTTTCATGCTTCCTCTCTATGTATACAGAAGAACACCCTTGGGTCTTAAACACAAGGTAGTCCCCATTCAATTGAAGGACTAATTCTCCTCTGTTAACATCTATCACAGCTCCTACTATGGCTAGGAAAGGTCCCCCAAGGATGATGCATTCATCCTCCTCCTTCCTAGTGTCTAAGATTATGAAATCAGTAGGGATGTAAATGCCTTCAACCTTTACTAACACGTCCTCTACCAATCCATAAGCTTGTCTTACTGACTTGTCTGCCATCTGTAAGGAGAATGTGGCAGGTTGTACCTCAATGATCCCCAGTTTCTCCATTACAGAGAGTGGCATAAGATTTATGCCTGACCCTAGGTCACACAGAGCCTTCTCAAAGGTCATGGTGCCTATGATACAGGGTATTAAGAATTTACCAGGATCTTGTCTCTTTTGAAATAAAGTTTGCTGAACCCTTGTATCTAGTTCACTAATGAGCAAGGGATGTTCACCTTCCCAAGTCTCATTACCAAACAACTTGGTATTCAGCTTCATGATGGCTCATAGATATTGAGCAATTTGCTCTCCAGTTACATCTTCATCCTTTTCAGAGGAAGAATAGTTTTTAGAGCTCATGAATGGCAGAAGGAGGTTTAAAGGAATCTCTATGGTCTCTATATGAGCCTCGGATTCTTTTAGGTCCTCAATAGGGAACTCCTTCTTGTTTGGGAGACATCCCATAAGGTCTTCCTCATTGGGATTCACGTCCTCCCCTTCTTCTCTAGGTTCGGCCATGTTGATTATGTCAATGGCCTTGCACTCTCTTTTTGGATTCTCTTCAGTATTGCTTGGGAGAGTACTAGGAGGAGTTTTAGTGATTTTCTTACTCAGCTGGCCCACTTGTGCCTCCAGATTTCTGATGGAGGACCTTGTTTCACTCATGAAACTTAAAGTGGTCTTAGACAGATCAGAGACTATGTTTGCTAAGTTAGAGGTGCTCTGCTCAGAATTTTCTGTCTATTGCTGAGAAAATGATGGAAAAGGCTTGCTATTGCTGAGCCTATTTCTTCCACCATTATTAAAGCCTTGTTGAGGCTTTTGTTGATCCTTCCATGAGAAATTCAGATGATTTCTCCATGAGGAATTATAGGTTTTTTCACAAGGTTCACCCATGTAATTTACCTCTGTCATTGCAGGATTCTCAGGATCATAGGCTTCTTCTTCAGAAGGTGCCTCCTTAGTACTGTTGGATGCATTTTGCCATCCATTCAGACTTTGAGAAATCATGTTGACTTGCTGAGTCAACATTTTGTTCTGAGCCAATATGGCATTCAGAGCATCTATTTCAAGAACTCCCTTCCTCTGAGGCGTCCCATTATTCACAGAATTCCTCTTAGAAGTGTACATGAATTGGTTATTTGCAACCATGTCAATAAGTTCTTGAGCTTCTACAGGCGTTTTCTTTAGGTGAATGGATCCACCTGCAGAATGGTCCAGTGACATCTTAGAGAACTCAGATAGACCATAATAGAATATATCCAAAATGGTCCACTCTGAAAGCATGTCAGAAGGACACCTTTTGGTCATCTACTTGTATCTTTCCCAAGCTTCATAGAGGGATTCACCTTCTTTTTGTTTGAAGGTCTGAACATCCACTCTAAACTTGCTCAACTTTTGAGGAGGAAAGAACTTAGCCAAGAAGGCCGTGACCAGCTTATCCCAGGAGTCCAGGCTATCTTTAGGTTGTGAGTCCAACCATGTTCTAACTCTGTCTCTTATAGCAAAAGGGAAAAGCATGAGCTTGTAGACTTCAGGATCTACTCCATTAGTCTTAACAGTCTCACAGATCTGCAAGAACTCAGTTAAAAACTGATAGGGATCTTCTGATGGAAGTCCATGGAACTTGCAGTTCTGTTGTATTAGAGCAACTAGTTGAGGTTTCAGCTCAAAATTGTTTGCTCCAATGGTAGGGATTGAGATGCTTCTTCCATCAAACTTGGAAGTAGGTGAAGCATAGTCACCAAGCATCCTCCTTGCATTATTGTTGTTGGGTTCGGCTGCCATATCCTTTTCTTGTTCGAAAATTTCAGTAAGGTTGTCTCTGGCTTGTTGTAATTTAGCTTCTCTTAGTTTCCTCTTCAGAGTCCTTTCAGGTTCAAGATCAGCTTCAACAAGAATGCCTTTTTTCTTGTTCCTGCTCATATGAAAGAGAAGAAAATAGAAAAAGAAGAGGAATCCTCTATGTCACAGTATAGAGATTCCTTTATGTTAGTAGAAGAAGAAAGAAATAGAAGAAGGAAAAGGTAAGAATCCAAACATAAGGGGGGAGGAATGAGTTCGAATCCTTGAGTAGAAGAGAAGTGTTAGTAGATAAATAAATAAATAGAAGGAGGTGAGAGAGGGAAATAAATTTTGGAAAAGGGGTTAGTGATTTTCGAAAATTAAGAGAAGAATTAAAATTTTAAAATTTGACACATTTAGTTAATTAAAAGAATTTTGAAAAAAAGGAAGGAATTTTCAAAAATTAGAGAGGGAAAAGTAGTTAGGTGGTTTTGAAAAAGATAAGAAACAAACAAAAAGTCAATTAGTTAGTTGAAAAAGATTTGAAAATCAATTTTGAAAAGATAAGAAGTTAGAAAAGATATTTTTAAGTTGAATTTGAAAAAGATATAATTTGAAAAAGATATTTTAAAAAGATATGATTGAAAAAGATATTTTGAAAAAGATTTAATTTTTAAAATTAAAATTGATTACTTGATGGTGCGCGAAATTGTGAACAATACTTTTTCACAACTCAAATAATCCCCGGTAATGGCTCCAAGAACTTGGTGGCTCAATACCATGGCATTACACAACTTCGCACAACTAACCAGCAAGTGCACTGGGTCGTCCAAGTAATAAACCTTACGTGAGTAAGGGTCGATCCCACGGAGATTGTTAGTATTGAAGCAAGCTATGGTCATCTTGTAAATCTTAGTCAGGCAAACTCAGATGTATATGGTGATGAACGAAAATAACATAGAAGATAAGGATAGTGATACTTATGTATATCATTGGTGTAAGAGCTTCAGACAAGTGTATGAAGATGCCTTCCCTTCCGTCTCTCTGCTTTCCTAATGCCTTCATCCAATCCTTTCTTACTCCTTTCCATGGCAAGCTCGTGTAAGGTTTCACTGTTGTCAGCAGCTACCTCCCATCCGCGCAGTGAAAGCTAATGCACACACTCTGTCACAGTGCTGCCAATCACCGGTTTGGTTCCCTCCCCTACCGGAATAGAATAACTCTTTTGCGTCTGTCACTAACGCCCAGTAGGTTACAGGTTTGAAGCACGTCACAGTCATTCAATCATTGAATCCTACTCAGAATACCACAGACAAGGTTAGACCTTCCGGATTCTCTTGAATGCTGCCATCAATTCTTGCCTATACCACGAAGACTCTGATCTCACGGAATGGCTGGCTCGTTTGTCAGGCGAGCACTCGGTTGTCAGGCGATCAACCATGCATCGTGCAATCAGGAATCCAAGAGATATTCACTAAGCCTCAGATGCTTGTAGAACAAGAATGGTTGTCAGTCACCTTGTTCATGGGTGAGAATGGTGATGGGCGTCAATCATCACCTTCATCATGTTGAAGAACAAGTGATATCTTGGATAAAGAACAAGCGGAATTGAATGGAAGAACAATAGTAATTGCATTAATACTCGAGGTACAGCAGAGCTCCACACCTTAATCTATGGTGTGTAGAAACTCCACCGTTGAAAATACATAAGCATAAGGTCTAGGCATGGCCGAATGGCCAGCCTCCCAATGATCTAAGATAGCATAAAACTCAAAGATAGCTACCAAGATGTTTTAATACAATAGTAAAAGGTCCTACTTATAGAAAACTAGTACATAGATGAGTAAATGACATAAAAATCCACTTCCGGGCCCACTTGGTGTGTGTTTGGGCTGAGCAATGAAGAAATTTCGTGTAGAGACTCTCCTTGGAGTTAAACGCCAGCTTTAGTGCCAGTTTGGGCGTTTAACTCCCAATTAGGTGCCAGTTCCGGCGTTTAACGCTGGAATTTCTTGAGGTGACTTTGAACGCCGGTTTGGGCCATCAAATCTTGGGCAAAGTATGGACTATTATATATTGCTGGAAAGCCCAGGATGTCTACTTTCCAACGCCGTTGAGAGCGCGCCAATTGGACTTCTGTAGCTCCAGAAAATCCGCTTCGAGTGCAGGGAGGTCAGAATCCAACAGCATCTGCAGTCCTTTTTGGTCTCTGGATCAGATTTTTGCTCAGGTCCCTCAATTTCAGCCAGAAAATACCTGAAATCACAGAAAAACACACAAACTCATAGTAAAGTCCAGAAAAGTGAATTTTAACTAAAAACTAATAAAATATACTAAAAACTAACTAGATCATATCAAAAACATACTAAAAACAATGCCAAAAAGTATACAAATCATCCGCTCATCACAACACCAAACTTAAATTGTTGCTTGTCCCCAAGCAACTGAAAATCAAATAAGATAAAAGGAAGAGAATATGCAATGAATTCCAAAAACATCTGTGAAGATCAGTATTAATTAGATGAGCGGGGCTTTTAACTTTTTGCCTCTGAACAGTTTTGGCATCTCAATCTATCCTTTGAAATTCAGAATGGTTGGCTTCTTTAGGAACTTAGAATCCAGATAGTGTTAATGATTCTCCTAGTAAAGTATGATGATTCTTGAACATAGCTATTTATTGAGTCTTGGCTGTGGCCCAAAGCATTCTGTCTTTCCAGTATTACCACCGGATACATACATGCCACAGACACATAATTGGGTGAACCTTTTCAGATTGTGACTTAGCTTTGCTAAAGTCCCCAATTAGAGGTGTCCAGGGTTCTTAAGCACACTCTTATTTGCCTTGGATCACAACTCTTATTATTATTTATATTTTTTTTTTCGTTTTCTTTTTTTCTCTTTTTTTTTCGGTTTTTTTTTTTTTTTGAATAGCAATGCTTTTTCTTGCTTCAAGAATCATTTTATTGATTTTTCAGATCCTCAATAACATGTCTCCTTTTTCATCATTCTTTCAAGAGCCAATCATTCATGAACCACAAATTCAAGATACATATGCACTGTTTAAGCATACATTCAGAGAACAAAAATATTGCCACCACATCAAAATAATTAAACTATTATAAAATTCAAAATTCCTGCAATTCTTCCTTTTTCAATTAAGCACATTTTTATTCAAGAAAGGTGATGGATTCATAGGACATTCATAACTTTAAGGCATAGACACTAAGACACTAATGATCATAAGACACAAGCATGGATAACATAAAGCACTAAAATTCGAAAAACAAAGGAATAAAGAACAAGGAAATCAAGGAACGGGTCCACCTTAGTGATGGCGGCTCTTTCTTGCTCTTGAAGATCCTATGGAGTGCTTGAGCTCCTCAATGTCTCTTCCTTGTCTTTGTTGCTCCTCCCTCATGATTCTTTGGTCTTCTCTAATTTCATGGAGGAGAATGGAGTGTTCTTGGTGCTCCACCCTTAGTTGTCCCATATTGGAACTCAACTCTCCTAGGGAGGTGTTTAGTTGCCCCCAATAGTCTTGTGGAGGAAAATTCATCCCTTGAGGAATCTCAGGGATCTCATGATGAGTGGGATCTCTTGTGTACTCCATCCTTTTCTTAGTGATGGGCTTGAGGTCATGCCTTCTCAGTTGAACCGGCTTTGGATGCCATAAATGGTTATGGAAAAACAAAAAGCAATGCTTTTACCACACCAAACTTAAAAGGTTTGCTCGTCCTCGAGCAAAAGAAGAAAGAAGAGAGTAGAAGAAGAAGAAATGGGGGAGAGGGAGATGGCTTTGTGGTTCGGCCAAAAAAAAGGGAAGAAGTGGTGGTTTATGAAGGATGGATGTGAGTGGTGAAGAGAAAGAGATGTTGAGGTGATTGGTGAATGGGTGAAGAAGAAGAGAGAGAGTGGTGGGGTTGGTGGGGATCCTGTGGGGTCCACAGATCCTGAGGTGTCAAGAAAAAATCATCCCTGCACCAAATGGCATCAAAATCCACGTTTTGAGCCATTTCTGGCGTTAAACGCCGGGCTGGTGCCCATTCCTGGCGTTTAACGCCAGGTTGTAGCCCTTTTCTGGCGTTTAACGCCAGTCTGGTGCCCCTTTCTGGCGTTAAACGCCCAGAATGGTGCCAGACTGGGCGTTAAACGCCCAACTGCTAGGCTTACTGGCGTTTAAACGCCAGCAGCTTCTTCCTCCAGGGTGTGCTGTTTTTCTTCCTGTTTTTCATCCTGTTTTTGCTTTTTTCATTGTTTTTGTGGCTTCTTATGATCATCAACCTACAAAAAAGATAAAATAACAAAAGAAAATAATTAATTATAAAACATTGGGTTGCCTCCCAACAAGCGCTTCTTTACTGTCATTAGCTTGACAGAGGACTCTCATGGAGCCTCAGAGATACTCAGAACCGTGTTGGAACCTCCCAACACCAAACTTAGAGTTTGAATGTGGGGGTTCAACACCAAACTTAGAGTTTGGTTGTGGCCTCCCAACACCAAACTTAGAGTTTGACTGTGGGGGCTCTGCTTGGCTCTGTTTTGAGAGAAGCTCTTCATGCTTCCTCTCCATGATGACAGAGGGATATCCTTGGGCCTTAAACACCAAGGATTCTTCATTCACTTGAATGATCAACTCTCCTCTATCAACATCAATCACAGCCTTTGCTGTGGCTAGGAAGGGTCTGCCAAGGATGATTGATTCATCCATACACTTCCCAGTCTCTAGGACTATGAAGTCAGTAGGGATGTAATGGTCCTCAATCTTCACCAAGACATTCTCTACAAGTCCATGAGCTTGTTTTCTTGAATTGTCTGCCATCTCTAATGAGATTTTTGCAGCTTGCACCTCAAAGATCCCTAATTTCTCCATTACAGAGAGGGGCATGAGGTTTACACTTGACCCCAAGTCACACAAGGCCTTCTTGAAGGTCATGGTGCCTATGGTGCAAGGTATAGAAAACTTCCCAGGATCCTGCCTCTTTTGAGGCAATTGCTGCCTAGACAAGTTATCCAGTTCTTTGGTGAGCAAGGGAGGTTCATCCTCCCAAGTCTCATTTCCAAATAACCTGTCATTTAGCTTCATGATTGCTCCAAGGTATTTAGCAACTTGCTCCTCAGTGACATACTCATCCTCTTCAGAGGAAGAATACTCATCAGAGCTCATGAAAGGCAGTAGTAAGTCCAAGGGAATCTCTATGGTCTCAGTTTGAGCCTCAGATTCCCAAGGTTCCTCATTGGGGAACTCATTGGAGGCCAGTGGACGTCCAGTGAGGCCTTCCTCAGTGGCGTTCACTGCCTCTTCTTCCTCCCAGAATTCGGCCATATTTATGGCTTTGCACTCTCCTTTTGGATTTTCTTCAGTGTTACTTGGGAGAGTGCTTGGGGGAAGTTCAGTAATTTTCTTGCTCAGCTGACCCACTTGTCCTTCCAAATTCCTAATGGAGGATCTAGTTTCAGTCATGAAACTTTGAGTGGTTTTGATTAGATCAGAGACCATGGTTGCTAAGTCAGAGGTATTCTGCTTAGAGCTCTCTGTCTGTTGCTGAGAAGATGATGGAAAAGGTTTACCATTGTTAAACCTGTTTCTTCCACCATTATTATTGAAACCTTGTTGAGGTCTCTCTTGATTCTTCCATGAAAGATTTGGGTGATTTCTCCATGAAGAATTATAGGTGTTTCCATAGGGTTCTCCTAGGTAATTCACCTCTTCCATGGAAGGGTTCTCAGGATCATAAGCTTCTTCCTCAGATGAAGCATCCTTAGCACTGTTTGGTGCATTTTGCATTCCAGACAGACTTTGAGAAATCAGATTGACTTGTTGAGTCAATATTTTATTCTGAGCCAAAATGGCATTCAGAGTGTCAATTTCAAGAACTCCTTTCTTCTGACTAGTCCCATTGTTCACAGGATTCCTTTCAGAAGTGTACATGAATTGGTTATTTGCAACCATTTCAATCAGTTCTTGAGCTTCAGTAGGCGTCTTCTTTAGATGAAGAGATCCTCCAGCAGAGCTATCCAAAGACATCTTGGATAGTTCAGAGAGACCATCATAGAAAATACCTATGATGCTCCATTCAGAAAGCATGTCAGAAGGACATTTTCTGATTAACTGTTTGTATCTTTCCCAAGGTTCATAGAGGGATTCTCCATCCTTCTGTCTGAAGGTTTGGACTTCCACTCTAAGCTTACTCCATCTTTGTGGTGGAAAGAACTTTGCCAAGAAGGCATTGACTAGCTTTTCCCAAGAGTCCAGGCTTTCTTTAGGTTGAGAGTCCAACCATATTCTAGCTCTGTCTCTCACAGCAAAAGGGAATAGCATCAGTCTATAGACCTCAGGGTTAACCCCATTAGTCTTGACTGTGTCATAGATTTGCAAGAACTCAGCTAAAAACTGATGAGGATCTTCCATTGGAAGTCCATGAAACTTGCAATTCTGTTGCATTAGAGAAACTAATTGAGGCTTAAGCTCAAAGTTGTTTGCTCCAATGGCAGGGATAGAGATGCTTCTCCCATAGAAATCAGGAGTAGGTGCAGTAAAGTCACCAAGCACCTTCCTTGCATTGTTGGCATTGTTGTTGTTTTCGGCTGCCATGTGTTCTTCTTCCTTGAAGAATTCGGTCAGGTCCTCTAAAGAGAGTTGTGCCTTGGCTTCTCTTAGCTTTCGCTTCAAGGTTCTCTCAGGTTCAGGGTCAGCTTCAACAAGAATGCCTTTGTCTCTGCTCCTGCTCATATGAAAGAGAAGAGAAAAAGAAAATGTGGAATCCTCTATGTCACAGTATAGAGATTCCTTGAAATGTCAGAGGAAAAGAGAAATAGAAAGAAGAAGGAGAAGAAGAATTCGAACTTTAGTTAGATAAGGTTCGAATTGTGCATTCAGAAGGAGTGGTACTCCATAAATAGAAGGATGTGGGAAGGAGGGAAGAGAATTTTCGAAAATTCAAAAAGATTTTGAAAACATTTTGAAAATTTGATTGATAATTTTCGAAAATTAAAAGTGAAAAAGAAATCAAGTGATTTTTGAAAAAGATTTTGAAATTAGAAATTAAAAAGATTTGATTGAAAACTATTTTGAAAAAGATGTGGTTAAAAAGATTTAATTGAAAAGTTATGGTTTTAAAAAGATGTGATTGAGAAGATATGATTTGAAAACAATTTTAAAAAAATATGATTTGAAAACAATTTGAAAAGATATGATTTTAAAAATTAATGACTTGCCTAACAAGAAAAGATATGATTCAAACATAAAACCTTCCTCAACAGAAAAGGCAACAATTTTGAGATGTTCAATCAAATCATTAATTGTTAGTAAGTATCTTTTAAAAAGGAAAGAAATTGATTTTGAAAACATTTGATTGAAAAGATTTGATTTGAAAAAGATTTGATTTTGAAAAACTAAAAAAATTTGATTTGAAAACAAAATCTTCCCCCTAGCACCATCCTGGCGTTAAACGCCCAGAATGGTATACATTCTGGCGTTTAACGCCCAAAATGCTACCTCTTTGGGCGTTAAACGCCCAACCAGGTGCCCTGGCTGGCGTTTAAACGCCAGTCAGCCTTCTTCACTGGGCATTTTTGAATGCTCAGCTTTTTCTGTATAATTCCTCTGCAGTATGTTCTGAATCTTCAATTCTTTGTATCATTGACTTGAAAAGACACAAATTAAAAATATTTTTGGATTTTTTTTTAATAATCAAAATGCAAAAGGAATCAACTAACAATGCATGCAAGACACCAAACTTAGCAGTTTGTATACTACTGACACTAACTATATGAGAATGCATATGAGACACACAAACACTCAAGTCAATAGAATTCAAAGATCAAAACAAAGAAATACATGCATGGATTTGAAAATTATAACAAAAACATGCATTTGACACCAAACTTAGGATGAGACACTAAACTTAAGCAAGAAACATCAAATATTTTTGGTCTTTTTATGATTTTGTAATTTTTTTTTTTCGAAAATTAAGTGGGAAAAGGCATCAAAATTCTTAATGAGAATTCCAGGAATCAGTGCAATGCTAGTCTAAGACTCCGGTCCAGGAATTAGACATGGCTTCACAGCCAGCCAAGCTTTCAAAGAAAGCTTCGGTCCAAAACACTAGACATGGCCAGAGGCCAGCCAAGCCTTAGCAAATCACTGCTCCAAAAGCAAGATTGATAAGAAATCAACAAGTTCTTGTGGTGATAAGTTGAAACCTCGGTCCAATGAGATTAGACATGGCTTCTCAGCCAGCCAGATTTCAACAACTCATCATGAAACTCTAGAATTCATCTTCAAGAATTTCGAAAAAAATAATACCTAATCTAAGCAACAAGATGAACCGTCAGTTGTCCAGCCTAAACAATCCCGGGCAATAACACCAAAAACTTGATGTTGTTGCCGGATCTTGGCACTGATGTTACCAAAAGCTTGCTCAAAACTTGAACAATCCCCGGCAACGGCGCCAAAAACTTGGTGCGCGAAATTGTGAACAATACTTTTTCACAACTCAAATAATCCCCGGTAATGGCTCCAAGAACTTGGTGGCTCAATACCATGGCATTACACAACTTCGCACAACTAACCAGCAAGTGCACTGGGTCGTCCAAGTAATAAACCTTACGTGAGTAAGGGTCGATCCCACGGAGATTGTTAGTATTGAAGCAAGCTATGGTCATCTTGTAAATCTTAGTCAGGCAAACTCAGATGTATATGGTGATGAACGAAAATAACATAGAAGATAAGGATAGTGATACTTATGTATATCATTGGTGTAAGAGCTTCAGACAAGTGTATGAAGATGCCTTCCCTTCCGTCTCTCTGCTTTCCTAATGCCTTCATCCAATCCTTTCTTACTCCTTTCCATGGCAAGCTCGTGTAAGGTTTCACTGTTGTCAGCAGCTACCTCCCATCCGCGCAGTGAAAGCTAATGCACACACTCTGTCACAGTGCTGCCAATCACCGGTTTGGTTCCCTCCCCTACCGGAATAGAATAACTCTTTTGCGTCTGTCACTAACGCCCAGTAGGTTACAGGTTTGAAGCACGTCACAGTCATTCAATCATTGAATCCTACTCAGAATACCACAGACAAGGTTAGACCTTCCGGATTCTCTTGAATGCTGCCATCAATTCTTGCCTATACCACGAAGACTCTGATCTCACGGAATGGCTGGCTCGTTTGTCAGGCGAGCACTCGGTTGTCAGGCGATCAACCATGCATCGTGCAATCAGGAATCCAAGAGATATTCACTAAGCCTCAGATGCTTGTAGAACAAGAATGGTTGTCAGTCACCTTGTTCATGGGTGAGAATGGTGATGGGCGTCAATCATCACCTTCATCATGTTGAAGAACAAGTGATATCTTGGATAAAGAACAAGCGGAATTGAATGGAAGAACAATAGTAATTGCATTAATACTCGAGGTACAGCAGAGCTCCACACCTTAATCTATGGTGTGTAGAAACTCCACCGTTGAAAATACATAAGCATAAGGTCTAGGCATGGCCGAATGGCCAGCCTCCCAATGATCTAAGATAGCATAAAACTCAAAGATAGCTACCAAGATGTTTTAATACAATAGTAAAAGGTCCTACTTATAGAAAACTAGTACATAGATGAGTAAATGACATAAAAATCCACTTCCGGGCCCACTTGGTGTGTGTTTGGGCTGAGCAATGAAGAAATTTCGTGTAGAGACTCTCCTTGGAGTTAAACGCCAGCTTTAGTGCCAGTTTGGGCGTTTAACTCCCAATTAGGTGCCAGTTCCGGCGTTTAACGCTGGAATTTCTTGAGGTGACTTTGAACGCCGGTTTGGGCCATCAAATCTTGGGCAAAGTATGGACTATTATATATTGCTGGAAAGCCCAGGATGTCTACTTTCCAACGCCGTTGAGAGCGCGCCAATTGGGCTTCTGTAGCTCCAGAAAATCCGCTTCGAGTGCAGGGAGGTCAGAATCCAACAGCATCTGCAGTTCTTTTTGGTCTCTGGATCAGATTTTTGCTCAGGTCCCTCAATTTCAGCCAGAAAATACCTGAAATCACAGAAAAACACACAAACTCATAGTAAAGTCCAGAAAAGTGAATTTTAACTAAAAACTAATAAAAATATACTAAAAACTAACTAGATCATATCAAAAACATACTAAAAACAATGCCAAAAAGTATACAAATCATCCGCTCATCACTTGACTAACAAGAAACTTAAAAGATATGATTCTAGAATTTAAAGATTGAACCTTTCTTAACAAGAAAGTAACAAACTTCAAATTTTTGAATCAATCACATTAATTGTTAGTAAAGTTTTCAAAATTTTGAAATAAAGATAAGAAAAAGATTTTGAAAATCAAAGTTGAAATTTTTTCGAAAATAAATAAAAAAATGAAAAAGATTTGATTTTTGAAAAAGTTTTGAAAAGATAAGATTTTTAAAATTGAAAATTTGACTTGACTTATAAGAAATAGCTAAGTTTTTAAAAATTTTTGACTAAGTCAACTCAGATTTTTTAAATTTATGAGAGAAAAAAAGAAAAAGATATTTTTTTGATTTTTGAATTTTTAATGATGAGAGAGAAAAACACAAAAATGACTTATAACATGAAAATTATGAATCAAACACATAATGCATGCAAGAACACTATGAATGTCAAGATGAACACCAAGAACACTTTGAATGTCAAGATGAACATCAAGACTTAAGATTTTCAAGAAAAGAAAACATGCAAGACACCAAACTTAGAAATTTTTAATGTTTAGACACTATGGATTAAAAAATGCATATGAGAAACAACAAAAGGCACAAAACAAGAAAATATCAAGATCAAACAAGAAGACTTACCAAGAACAGCTTGAAGATCATGAAGAACACATGCATGAATTTTCGAAATAAGAAAAAGGGAAACATGCAATTGACACCAAACTTAAAACATGACACAAGACTCAAACAAGAAACACAAAATATTTTTTGTTTTTATGATTTTTTTATGTTTTTTGGTATTTTATTTTAAATTTTTTTTTCAAAAACATATAGGAAAAATAAAATAAGAAATTCAAAATTTTTAATAAGAATTCCAGGAATCTTTCAATGTTAGCCTAAAGCTCCGATCCAGGAGTTGGACATGGCTTAATAGGCAGCCAGCTTTAGGATATAAATTAGGCATGCAACAGTTGATACTTCATCCAACTCCATATACATGCCTTTTATGCTGACAATTGGAAGCCTCAATCCAAAAGAATTTGGACATGGCTTTACAACCAGCCAGGCTTCAACATGCTTCATGAAACACTAGAATTCATTCTTAAAAATTTAGAATAATTTTCGAAAACAAAGGGAAAAATTTTTTTGAAAGATTTTTGAAAACTTTTTGAAAATAAAACAAAAAGAAAATTACCTAATCTGAGCAACAAGATGAACCGTCAGTTGTCCAAACTCGAACAATTCCCGGTAACGGTGCCAAAAACTTGGTGCACGAAATTGTGATCATCAATAATGGCGCCAAAAACTTGGTAGCGCTCTCAAACGTGAATCACACTTTGTCACAACTCCGCACAACTAACCAGCAAGTGCACTGGGTCGTCCAAGTAATAAACCTTACGTGAGTAAGGGTCGATGCCACGGAGATTGTTGGTATGAAGCAAGCTATAGTCATCTTGTAAATCTCAGTTAGGCGGATTCAAATGGTTATAAAGGCTTTGAAATTAATAATAAATAAAACATAGAATAAAATAGAGATACTTATGTAAATCATTGGTGGGAATTTCAGATAAGTGTATGGAGATACTTCGTCCCTGTTGAATCTCTGCAACATACTGCTTTCTTACTTTCAATCCTTCATACTCCTTTCCATGGCAAGCTGTATGTAGGGCATCACCGTTGTCAATGGCTACTTCCCATCCTCTCAGTGAAAAAGGTCCAAATGCTCTTGTCACAGCACGGCTAATCATCTGTCGGTTCTCGATCATGTCGGAATAGAATCCATTGATTCTTTTGTGTTTGTCATCACCCCCAACAATCGCGAGTTTGAAGCTCGTCACAGTCATTCAATTCCTGAATCCTACTCGGAATACCACAAACAAGGTTTAGACTTTCTGAATTCTCAGGAATGGCCGCCAATAATTCTAGCTTATACCACGTAGATTCTGATTGAGGAACCCAAGAGATATTCGTTCGTTCTAAGGTAGAACAGAAGTGGTTGTCAATCACGTGTTCATAGGTGAGAATGATGATGAGTATCACGGATCATCATATTCATCATGTTGAAGTGCAACGAATATCTTAGAATAAGAATAAGCTGAATTGAATAGAAAATAGTAGTAATTGCATTGAAACTTGAGGTACAGCAGAGCTCCACACCCTTAATCTATGGTGTGTAGAAACTCCACCGTTGAAAATACATAAAGTGATGGTGGTCCAGGCATGGCCGAATGGCCAGCCCCCAAATGTGATCAAGGATGTCAAATCCCAGATGTCTAATACAATAGTAAAATGTTCTATTTATACTAGACTAGCTACTAGGGTTTACAGAAATAAGTTTAAGTGTAGAAATCCACTTCCGGGGCCCACTTGGTGTGTGCTTGGGCTGAGCTTGAGCTTTACACATGCAGATACTTCTTTTGGAGTTAAACGCCAAGTTGTAACGTGTTTTTGGCGTTTAACTCTGGTTTGTGACGTGTTTCTGGCGTTTTACTCCAGAATGCAGCATGGAACTGGCGTTGAACGCCAGTTTGCGTCGTCTAAGCTCGAACAAAGTATAGACCATTATATATTGCTGGAAAGCTCTGGATGTCTGATTTCCATCGCCGTTGAGAGCGCGCCATTTGAAGTTCTGTATCTCCAGAAAATCTATTTCGTGTGCAGGGAGGTCAGAATCCAACAGCATCAGCAGTCCTTTGTCAGCCTCCTTATCAGAGTTTTGCTCAGGTCCCTCAATTTCAGCCAGAAAATACCTAAAATCACAAAAAAACACACAAACTCATAGTAAAGTCCAGAAATGTGAATTTTGCATAAAAACTAATGAAAACATCCCTAAAAGTAGCTAGATCCTACTAAAACCTACCTAAAAATAATACCAAAAAGCGTATAAATTATCCGCTCATCAGTCACGTGTACGCGTCGCTGAGCAAATCTTCAAATCACGCATACGCGTCACCATGTATATATCCAAATCACGCGCACGCGTCAGGCACGCGCACGCGTCAGGCACGCGTACGCGTCGCTCCTCGCTGCCATCTTCTTTTGTTCTTATGCTACTGAAACTTCATCAAATCCAGCCGAACGCAACCTAAAATAAACAGTATTACACAAAACTCAAAATAGCATCCATAGTGGCTAAAATATAATTAATTCTTGATTAAACTCAACAAAATAGATGCAAATTCACTAGAAAAAGATAGGAAAGATGCTCACAGATCATCGCACCTACCTCAACATCTCATGGATCACTAACTTTCCAAATCTCTGTGACTGGTACACCACCCACCTCCTCTGCCCTTCACCTACCAGAAGCATCCACCTCTATGTCCTCGACAACAGTATCACCTCCAACCTTGACAACGTCCATCACATCCTCAAGACCAAGTTTCACAACTACCACAAAGGCATACCTTTCTCCACTTTCGAGAAAGCATATAGATCGTTGGATATTAGGACATCGTGAGAAGATTCTCCTTCGACATCATATGCAAATTCTCATTTAAAATGGCCCCCGAGTGATTCATTCCTTTTCTCCTAAAGTCTATGATGGCATACAGCTTTGACCTCGCATCCAACCTATCAGTACAACGAGCAATGTTGCTATCACCGCTCATATGAAAACTGAAGCGATTACTGAACATTGGTTCAGAGAAGAAGCTGAAGGAAGTGATCAGAGTGGTGGACAATGTGGTCATGGAGATGATAGGACAGAGGAGGAGGGATATGGCGACGATGACGACGCGTTTTAACAAATTGGACTTGCTATCTAGATTCATGGGATCCATCGAAGACGACAAGTACTTAGAGACATAGTCATTAGTTTCCTGAGTATGAATTGGTTAAGAATAAGTTGAGGATTTTTCTTCTTGTGAGCATTGAAATTGCAGAGGGTGCAATATGTAGCTTGAAGCTGCAGTATTAGGCTGTTAAGATTATGCGAGATATGATGAAAATTTGAGGAGAACAGTATTATTTTCGAACAGAGCGGGATCAGGGACCATTTTGTCCCCTGTTAGAGTTGTTAGGGATTATTTTGTTCTCCGTTAGATTTGACGGAACAAAAAACTTAAGTGACTAACGGAATTAATTGTTATGAATCAATCGAATAATTAATTTTAGTTAAAAACTAAATATCTGATCCAAAATTTTTAGACGCCAAACTGAATAAATATTGTTTTTTTTTTTGTAATTAATCTGAGATGTGAACAATAATGTTTAAGGGAAAGAATAAAGGGATGGAGTACGGTGGTAAAAAATGGGCCCAAATATGGGCCCAATAAAGTTTGGAAACCCTTGGTAGTTGTTACTGAGGGAGAGGATTGCATAGGAAAAGGCAGAAGCGTTGTTATCCCCTGTCTATCCATTTCATCCATTTCTCAAACTCAGCTCTCAGCTCAGTGTTGTATTGAGCTCCGCCGCTAGCTGCCATGTCTCCAGGTCCCGTCGTTGATGCACCCGCCGCTGACACCACCGCCGACCAACAACTTCCTCCTGTCGATGACGCTACCAACAAGAAAAAGCCTCATCCCCAGGTTCTCCCTATTTTGCCTTCTCTCTCTTTGTCTATGCGATTCAATTCTTCTTCTTCTTCTTCCGTTTTGTTTCGATTGGTTTCTTATGTATTTATGTGATCTATTTCTTTTTTCTACTCAGGAAGAAGACGAAGCTCCTGTTGTTGAGGACGTCAAGGACGACGACGAAGACGCCGATGATGACGACGACGACGACGACGATGATGATGACAAGGAAGACGGTGCTCAAGGTTCTCTTCTTTGTGTTTATTTGTTTTAAATCTCCATATCGTTAACGTATTATTCTATTATTTTTTTAAATTATTTTCACCCTAATTATTTTATATCCTATTGAATTTCGATCCACCTGTTTCTAGCGTAGTATACACATAAAGTTCTAAAGGAAGGTTGATAGCAGTTTAATATGATGTTGTTCTGAATTCATTGGCGTTCATGACCTCACATGCTCTAGTTGGATATATGAATTAGATTATATTGTTGCTGGAGCTGAAAGTTGCTATACAATACTCATTTATATGAATGCCTTTGTCGGAATTGTGTAATCTTTGAGCTCTGCTGTTGTAGGGTTCTTTCGAATAATTATGTGTCATTTTGCTCTCTGTATCTGTTATTTGTGTTATGATTCTTCTCTATGTCTTTCAGTAAAGCTAACTGATCTTGAGTTACATTATTTTCTATTACTTGGTCGCGAAATTACTTATGACATTAATGGCCTTACATATAGAGAACACAATGAATGTGTTCTACTTATTATTATATGCCTCCAATTCAACACCATATATGCATTGAAGCACTTGTGTTGAATGTTAATCCTTTTCCTAAATATCTATTATTATGTTTTTTGGGCTGAGATGCAGGCGGTGCCGAGGGTTCAAAGCAGAGCAGAAGTGAGAAGAAGAGTCGAAAGGCAATGTTGAAGCTCGGGCTGAAGCCTGTAACTGGTGTTAGTCGTGTCACAATCAAGAGAACAAAAAATGTGAGTTATGAGTGTGTAAGCCGCAAGCGGACCTCTGCATACTGTTATTGTTTTGCTTGTGTATATGAAACATCAATGGCTTCTAACAATCTCTTTGTATCTCAGATTCTCTTTTTCATCTCAAAACCTGATGTCTTCAAGAGTCCAAACTCCGAGACCTATGTCATATTTGGAGAGGCCAAAATAGAGGACCTGAGCTCTCAGCTGCAGAACCAAGCTGCTCAGCAGTTCAGGGTTCCAGATATGGCATCTGTTATGGCAAAACAAGATCAAGCTGCTGCAGCTGCAGGAGCACAGGCTGAAGAAGAAGAGGAGGAGGTTGATGAGACCGGCGTGGAACCCCATGACATTGATTTGGTCATGACACAGGCAGGAGTGTCAAGGAGCAAGGCCGTCAAGGCTCTCAAGACTCACGATGGTGACATTGTTGGTGCCATCATGGAGCTCACTACCTAATAGTCTTTATATTCTATTGTGCATTTGATTTCTGTCTCTCAGGATGATTTTGGAACTAGTGCCATCCTTAAGTTACTCTAGTTAAACTTTTTGCCATTTATTTTGGTTTACATTATAATTTTGTTGCTGTCCTTAAAATTTATGGGTGGCCATAATGGTCAGCCATATTATTTAGCTGTTTTTTCCTCCCAAAATTGCCTTCTGTGAGCTCAGTTTGTGTGCTAGTCTGTTAAATGGGATTATAGTTATGGTTGTCTTCGGTTTCTGAGCTTCATTATTAATATAATTGCCTAATAGGAATTCTTTGCTTTGTGAGATTGATTTATTTGAAAGAACTTGGATCAATTTTGGAATCTATGATGTTTTGCATCTAAACTAAATATCATTAATTCTTGAATTTAGTCGTTAGTTAAAACGTCCAATTATTAGGTTTCTAGAATGTCTAAACTTGGAGAAAAATATATCGGGTGGTTGATGGCGACACACTTTGATTCGATGGCTTTTGATAAAGTGAGTAGAGTTTTTTACTTGTTACAGGTAACAAACTGTCGATTTCAATACAAGGACTAATATTCACCGACAGATGATTTCATAATTTCATTCATTTGAAAAGAAAAAAAAAAATAAGCAAAGCTAAGTTGCTTGCTTTGTAAACTACCAGATGAAACACGCCATATAGCAGCAACTTCAACCTCAGTCCTCCTTGACTTAAACCCCATTGCTAGCTATTGATCACTCTGCAATTTTCTCTTATCTCTCCATCATCACCCGTTAAGACACCAATTTGACCCATTTTCACCATCGCATCTGCAAACTTGTTTGCCCATGTGTATCGATCCCTTGCATGCTGATACACTTGGCTAGCAGTCTCGCTGTCAGTCAAGAGAGTCTGGTCAGATATGAACAGACCTCGGTTCGCCAAAATACCATTATAGTACCCTACATCCGCGACGCCGGGACTTGAAGGGTCCATTGGAACCACAATGTTTTGGTTTGTGTTCCCTTGTGGACATCTCCTCTTCAAGAACATCGCATATGAGGGATCCAAACTTGGATCCTGAAGTGAAGTACTACTGAAATTGTATAGCCTGCTGTTAAAAGCAAGACAATGAGAGCGTCCAATGGTGTGTGCTCCTGCATATGCAAAAATTAAGCCAAAAGCATATTAGATATAAAATCTTTCATGCGCCTCTATCTAATAGCTTAAGTTTTGGAAACAAGATAAAACTTGACTTATTTATCTTGAAGCTCTTAACTAATACCTGAAAGGGTGACCATTTCTTCTTGTGTTAAGCCCTTCTTCGAAAAGAGCTGAGTGAGTTGGTTAACATTGAAAGTTGGAGGAGGCAAGTCTGTTCTTGTGTCTGAAGCTAGTGAGATTCTACCATCTCTTCTTCCAGCTGGAACATCATAACCAACTCCTCCAACCTGCATGAATCCATGGATAAATCATTTTGATTTATTGAAAACACAAGGTTTGTATGCAGAGGGTGGGAAGAGCAGACAAACTTACTAACTCAATGCTGTCCCTGGCTGCGAATGCTACTATGTCTGCGCAGGAAACAACTCCTTTGCACACAGCTTCAAGCCTAGCCTTGGCACTGTCTATGACATCAAACCCTCTGAGACTCGGATTATTCGCGGGAGAGTCTTTCTCTGCTGTGTTCGAGGGAGTAGAATCAAGAAGCACTGATCCATCACATCCCTACAAATTAACAATATTTTAACTAATCTTTAGGTTACAAAAATTTGAAGTCATGAGCATATATATAAATGTAATAAATGGTTTAATATATTGACTTACTCTAACGAAGCAATCATGAAAATGCATTCTAACAAGGCCAGCAGCAAGTCCAGGATCTCTATTATAAGCTTTCCTGACTTCATCTTTTACAATGAACTCGGCCATGCCACATGAATAGCTGTAATACCCAACTTGAAGTTCAGAATGAACATGTTGACTCAACAAGTATATGGCAAAAACTATAACCATGCTATTCAGTTTTTTTGGACTCATTTTCTCTACAATATTATTATTGTCTTTAATGATTTCTGATTAACATTATGAAATAATCATGGCCTATTTATACTAATAAAGGCAATGATTGATGAGATTATTTTGCAGCTAAGTGCCATGTGATAAGGCATTTGGCTGTAACGTCATTTTTATTTGGTCAAGGTTAAAGAATATAATTGATTGAGGGGCAATAGACAAAGGACAAGGGAAAATGGTTAGATCACACTATTATTGTAGTGGTATGATAAATCCACTTGAGATTTCACTATATGCTAGGTTGAACAATTACGCGCTTGAATCAATTTTAGTTGACTTGAGTGCACGAAAATCCAAATTAGTTGTTAAAGTTGAATGCATTAGTGAATATAATAGACTAATAAACTGTTAGATGATGCAACTCATGAAGGTTTTGTGTTATATTTATTATTAGAATAAATTAGTTAGATTCCCCAAAAGAAGGAAGGGCATGCATTAGGGAAAGAAAAAGTACAGAAAGCCATCACTTTTATTAAAATTTGGTCGGTACTTAACTAGCAAAAGAAAAGTGAATAATCCTACACTATTGGATGAAATCTCACATCATTAAAAACACCAACAATAACTAATTGATAAGTACAAATCACAAAATTTGTTGCCCCTAACACTCCTCTTAGGAAAATACATTTTTAGAATAAGCTAAGCAATTCATATATATTAGATAAATGGAAGTATCACATTCTGAACTACTTTTATGTTCAAAACCAGTGTTAATCATGAATTAATTACTGTTTTCTAGTGGGATTAGGTGTGGTATTGATAGTGACGGAGCAATGATCTAAGATTCTTAGACGAAACCTAAACCTTGAAGGTCTGTCTGCTGTTTGGAATAACGCATGTAGATGGCATGCTTCATTCCTTATTTGTTGTTTTTTTTTTTAAATGAAAATAAGTGAATAATGACTCGGTATTTAAAAGAATGGAGCAGTTATTACAATAATAATTTCAACAAGATAAAATTCCCATAACACAAGATTAAAAGTTAACAAATATTTTCACATGAATTGCACACATACTAAAGCATATAAATAGCATATTCTGCTAAAGAAAAGGCGTACTAGCTAGAACCCAGAAAAAAAAAAAGAAAAAAAAAGCTTAATTTTACTAATTATTACTATTATTTTTCTTGTTAAATTATCTGGCCTTGCCACATTAGTATTCTTTTCTTGTATATATCCTCATAATTCTTGTCTGCCATACTTTTCGTATATCAATTTAGCTATCTCTTCATCGTTAGTGCTAATTCAACCAAGATTAACTTCACTATTATCATGAAAGACTAACATCTTCGTTGCGATTAATTTAACATTATCTTCGAAGCCACTAATAACCTGTAACTTTTCACAGTAATGAGTTCTGACTCATTATTAGTGTAACCACTAAGACGATGCATGTAATGGGAGAGATCACAAGAGCTCAACCCTCTATTGGAACATCCGCTATTAACTCCACTCCAAAATATCTATCTTCTACACGTATATTACTATACTCAATTATACTTACTGGATAGATCTTTCACTTGTATGAATCAAAGGTGACTAATATAAGTGACTTTTTTTTAGTCAGCAGGAAAAATTAAATATTGACAAAACCAATATATGATTTATCAATTTATCTCTATTTAAAATATATCGTTATTTGGATGTGCTTGTTATGTATATAATTAATTAAAAAGTAGAACTTATATGGAGTCTACTTTATGTAAAGTTGATAATTGAGAGCTGTGTAGTTAAAAATACACAATCTACAACTCTTATTGTCTTACTCTGAAATATAATCTCATTCCGTCTTAGCCAGATGTTCCACATAACTGAGAAGAACCCTACCATCCAAATCCTGCGCAACTCTTTTTTCACCGGCATTCATCTCCAACTCTCAAAGTGATCTTCTAAGAAATCCGGTGCAGTCCACTTGTGTCCAAACTCAAATACCCAGGTACACTACACCTGCCAAGAAAACTTACATGTAACAAATAAGTGTTGTAAATTTTCTACCTCTTCATTACACAACACGCACAAATTATCATTCTGCAGTAGAATTTTCAGCCTATATAGTCGATCCTTTGTATTATTAACTAAATCATTTAAATCATTTAATGACTCAGCTATCAAATTTATGCACCTAAATTTTTATCTTAATTAAATGATAAATACTCCATAATAATATTTTTATATAAAGATAATATTATAAATTATTAAATAATTTAATATATTTAACTGAATATATTTAACTGAATTAGTTCACAATGCCACTTTTATGTGAAGATTTTTCATGCTAGTATTCTCGTAATTAAATAACATACACACACAAAACAAAAAGACGTGTTTCCCAAAATCGACAATGAACCTCAACAACGCTTTTGTCTTTCAGTGTATATTTATCCCTTATCCATTCTGTTCAATATTCATGCAGCCACCGGCAATTATTGTTTAGTTGTGACTGACTCGTTAAATAAAATAGACTCATTTGTTTCATTTCATTTGCAGTGTGGTTAAAACTTAAGGGTATTCATTATGATGCAATATTTTTTTTAACAAAAATGTTTAATGAAAATAATATTAATTAATTAACAACCTTTTTAAATTTTTTAGAAACTGCCTATTTTTTTACTAATTACTCCTGTCCAATTTGAAGTCATTAACAATGAGAATAGTGATAATGTTGATCAAGAAAAAAAAGTACAGTGGTGGGATAGTGAGAAACTGACCGTGAATGTCGCGGCCACAATACTGTATAGTAAAAATGATATAAGGGGAAAAATTTAGATGTCAAAAAAGAAAAGAGTTTTGTTATTTTAACAATTCCAAAACTCCTTAAACAACCAACAACTATGATAAATACGTAGAGAAAGAACAGTGCAAAAACATACGTTTGTTAAAAATTAATTTTAAGACGTAATTTTTATTTTTTATTTTAATTTTCACCTTTTAATTTTTTTTTCCCCAAACTTTTTTTTACCAAAATCTTTTTTATAGTTGTCAGAATAGAACCAATTATCAAACCAGTCAAATTATTAGGTCACTGAATTACTAGTTCAACCGGTGAGTCACTAGTTGAACCAATTGACTCGGTCGTATGTAAATAAAAATAAAAAATAATAAAAATTTAAAATAAATATTTTCACTAACATTTTAAGAATATCTAGCTATTCTAAAATAATATGGAACAGGAACAATAAGTATTATATTAATTTTACTCTATCATAAATAATTTTATTTTGTTTTAATAATTTATTAATTAGTTTATATCTATTATACTATTATATACTACAAGTATTTATTAAAAAATAATATTAATATATATTATATAATTATAAAAAAAAGTGAGTTTACAATTATTGTTAAATAAAAATATAATTAATTTAAGAATGAATGAGTTTATAACTAAAATTAAAATAAATTAAGTAGAAGTAAACTATTTGATGAAAGATATCTATATGTATTATAATTTGCATCTATGATAATAAGAAAAATGATAGCCTGGTGGCTGTGAATGACATCTCTCATTGAAAAGAGGTGTTCAATCCCTACTTTAAGCATTTTGAGAAAATTTTAAATTCCGTCGGATTGGTATTTATCGAGTCTAACTTGTTTTTACCAGTTCCAACGTGGTAAGAATTATTGATACGAATGTTATAAGTGTTTCACCTTCTTCCATTTTTAACCATATTTTCCAAATAAAACCCTAAAACCTAAAATGAGAAGTCCATGTTGAAGACAATAGAATACACAATTCGTAAAAACATTTTAGATGCTGTCATGACGTCAAATGGTAAACTCCTCTGGTTTGAATGAAGGTTGCATTGTTGCTAGAACAATAATCACAAAAACGAAGAAGGAGAAGAAGCTCAACAAAAGATGCTATTGAAGGTTGAATGTGGTGTTGATGGAGTTTAGTACTATGACAAATCATAAGAGAAGATTCATTCATTGTCAAATGTGGACAATAAGCAAAATATGATTGATGTCCCATTGGTTAAAAATTGTGATCAAATTTTTTCACCATCGTTATGCCATTACGGCTGCAGTCATAAACTTCATTTGTTATTTGTAGTTTTTTCTTTGATTCAGGCACATGATTGCAAATATTTTGTGTGAAAAGATGAGATTGAAAGTGGGTGGGAAAGTTTGGCTAGAGTATTATTTGGGGTTAACAATGATTCTATTTTGGAAATTCAAAATGCTGTAAAGAATTTCATCACAATAGAACAACATGACCATGAAGCTAACATAAAGTTGGTTATGATGGGTAAAATTAAAGGAGAACTTAAAAGTATGAGGATATAGGTTGGATATATTGTTGTTGGTCTACGTTTGGCTTTTTTACTTTTGTTCTTAATTGTACTAAACTTTGTTTACTTGTAACTTTTTTAGTCTTGGACGATGTCTAATAACCCTACTTGAACCTCATCATCCTTACCCGCCCAATCCCAGACCCCATTCTCTGATCCTCAAGGAATGATTCATCGCACAAAGAAGCAAGATGTTCTACATGGCTGTCATGACAAGAGCTATACGTTGCCTTTGCCTCCTCGTCTGCCGTTGAAGCCACCTCCTACCCTCTGTCCTGATGATGTCGCATCCACTACTAGAGCCACCTCTTACCCTTTCTTGATGATGTCGTTGTGTTCACATATGAAAGAAGCTCTTGACGGTTGCCAAGAAAATAGCATAGTTGCCTCCAACTGCTACCAAAACTCATTGCACTCAACTACGTTTTTTGTCGCTGTGCAACTTTTGCTCATCCAAACCACTGACACCGTTGATGTCTCAAGTAATAAAAAATAACTCTTCTATGCTATTTTTCCTCTTAAACAACACTATCCACCTTTTCTCCCTGCCTTCCATGTCAGTCTACCTCCAACATGAGTTATTATTTAGGTCTGGAATCAAAATGTAATGTGATTAAATTGGTTTTATTAGGTCTTTCTACCAATAGCGTCCCCAAAAGAAGCTCCATTACAGAGGATAAAGGAATTCAGTTTTATCCGCCCGAGTTATTCTTTGTCAAAATCTGAAATTCCAAACATACCTCCTTATTTCTAAATTTATCTGAAAGGTTTGCTGATTTTTTTTCTTGTTGTTTTTTCTATTCAACTTACTCCCTTTTTCAATACTTTGAACTTGTCTGATGAAATGTTCTACTCCATCTGCAAGCAATTCTACTGTGGTCTGGCTTCTATCGCGGTTTTTTTTTTGTTTCTATCACCACTCAATTTAATTAATTGGGCGATGTTAAAACTCGGTCTCCATTTTGTTCATCTGAAGCTCCAACACACTTCTCCATCCTTATTCCTACTAATAAGCTTAACCTCCCTTCTTCACTGTGCCCGAATTGTCACCGGTGTTCTCACTGTCTGATTGTTTGGAATTAATCGTGCTGTTGTTTGTGTTTCTATGAGATGTGCTATATAATAACTTTCCTTCTGCCCATTCAAGTGGTTTCATCTTAGATCTTTCCTATTTCACAAGCAAACCCAAATACTTTCCTAAGTTGTTTCAAGTAGATATGCCCAGAATATCTTTTATGTTTACTCTTGAATTTATGGAGACTTGATCCACAAAAATTATTCCGAAAGCTTCCGTGTAAACATTTAAAGTTGAATAAGTTGGTATATATCTTCTTCTTTTCTCTTCCAAAACATGATGCAATCATCCAGATGGGTTATATTCGAGGCATTGGGAGCTAATTTTATTCCTGTAAAATTTTTCTCCCTCTCAACTTTGTTCATTAAAATTGTAAGTATTTTATGTGTTGTAATAAATAAATAGGAAGAGAATAGATCTCTTTGCCTTAATCCTTTTTGCAGTTTGATTATAGTTGAGGAGCTTTTCATTTACTTTAAATATATAATTCATTCCTGTAACATAGTTCATCATCGTCCTTACCCAATTTCGATTGAATTCCAAGGCTTTTAAAGCCTCCTCTAAAAAATCCCATTCAAATTTATCATAAGCTTTATTCATATATCCAACTTAACAGCTAAACTTTCCATCCCCTCTTTACCTTTTTTTTATAGATTCTATAAAAAGCTTACTGAACAATAACAATATTATCATGTATCAACTTTTCTCCCACAAAAGCACTTTGAATCGATGATACAATTTTATCCAAAATTTTTCTTAGCCTGGTAACTAGAATCCTAGAAATAATCTTATAAATAAAAATGTAACAGTTTATAGGTCTAAGTTTATTCAAGTTCTTTGGATGATCCACTTTAGTACTTAGAACCACAATGTTTCACTGATATGATTCGGAATGACTCTATTTTGAAAAAACTTTTGTGCCGCTGCTAGAATATCCTTTTGAATTATGATAAAACAAACTATTTAGTCTATCTAGTTCTAGGGCCTTCGGACTCCCCATCCTAAAAACAACCTCCTTTGCCTCTTGCAAATTTATTTTCTTATTTATCTTTTTATTTATATCATCTGTAATCCTTCTTGAAATTTCTTTAATACACTTGTCTAAATTTTTTCATTATACAATGGTGGAAGCTCCTTGAAATGATTCTCAATCAAATTTAAAATCCTTGTTGCTCCTTGAATCCATTCTCAGGAACTTTTCATCAACCTCTTTACTCTATTTTTGTCTCTTCTCTGAATTGTTGTGGTGTGAAAAAATGCCGTGTTCTTATATCTCCATCTCAACCATTAAAATCTGAATCTTTATCCCCAATATTTATCTTCTTATCTCCATAACTAAGATATTTTTCTTAATCTTTCTTTCTTTTTGTTGTTGATTATCTCTTAATTCAGATTTTGAATTTTTATAAGTTGCTCTTTTAACCTGCTTAGTTCTTTATCCGCTCTGTTAACTTGCCAGATTTTACAAAAGATTCATCAAAGACTTCAGCAAGATAGCATTACCTCTCTCTCGGTTACTTTAAAAGGATGTGGATTTTGTCTTTGATGATACTTGCAAGGAAGCCTATGATAAGCTTAAGGGAGCATTAACCATGGCTCTAATAGTGCGAGGCCGGATTGGAACCTTCCATTCGAGATCATATGCGATGCCTCTAATTATGCCGTGGGTGGCATGCTTGCACAGCGCGAGGGTAAGATTTTCTATGCTATAGCCTATGCTTCTAAGACTTTGGATGCTACCCAATTCAATTATACCACGGCTTCAGTGGGCATATTTTGAATCTCCAAGCATGCCTTATTGAACCTCTCTATGTAATCTCGGAAGATTTCTCTGACCTCCTGTTTAACTCCTAACAGGCTAGGTGCGTGCTTTGTCTTATCCTTTTGGATAGAAAACCTGGTCAGAAATTTTCTTACCGGGTCGTCGAAGCTTGTTACCAACCTGGGGTGAAGTTATCAAACCACTTCATTGCCACTTTGGTCAAGGGTGGTTGGCAAGGCTTTGCAACGAGTGGTGTAAGAGGCGTCGGCCAGGTACATCTGCCTTTTGAAATTGTTGAGATGATGTTTCGAATTGTTCATCCCATCATAGAGATCCATGTCAGGGGTTTTAAAATTCCTAGGAACTTTAGCCCGCATGATCTCTTCTATGAATGGTCTTCTCTACCTAGGGGGCTTTCTTCTCGATCTGTTTGATTACTCCGGTTTCGAAGGTCGGCCTCTATCTTCAAGAATTTTTCTTCTAGCTCCTTTCGTCGTCTCACTTCTCTTCGTAGTTCCCGCTCTGTTTCTCGTTATCGTTCAGCCTCATGCTCCATTTGTTCTAGTCGTTTCCCTTGACCATGGACAAGGCCTAATATCTCCGCTGTTTGAGGAGGTTCTTCATCTTCGGGATGGTAGGATCTCCGAATGGATTCGCCTCGAGTGGGGGTTTCCAAATGACCCTTCCCCATGAGGACCATGCGTTTGTTGTGGTTGAGGTAGCATAATGGCATGGCCCTCTGGTTGGGGCTTGGCTTCGAATTCAGATGCCATATGACCGTCTTCATACTGGTGGTCCGCCATTATTAAAGGATGAGTTCCAGCAACGGCGTCAATGTTCCAAGAGTTACCTGAAACGTTGATTTGGGTCTGAACGTAAGATCCAGATCTCTTTGGGTGACAGCGTCCGACTTATTTAGTGTCAAGATGTCGCCTGTCCGAGTTCCTCGTGAGGAGGTGGGAGCTGGTACATGCAAGAGACTTCGATGCTTAAGTTAGTAAGGGTTTTAGGCAGGTTTTTAGTAGATCAGAACGTAAATTATACCTGAGGAATATCAGTGTATTTATAGTAGAGTTGATAACCACCTTTGTTGGAGTAGTCCCATCTTTTTTATGGATAACTATTCCCTTTATCTGAGGAATTTGTTAAGATCTATTTTTTTAGTAAATATAGATTATAGGCGAAATTTGGGAGGCAATTACTTGATTTTGACAGATAGAGCTAAACTCTTTTGTCGATGTCCGACTTCTTTAAAGAGATCGGGAGTATTGTGAAGGCCACTATTCTTAGTGAGCCTTTTTATCTTTATTAAACTTGGTTTTATTTATTAAGTTAGAGGTATGAACATTATTATTATTATTATTATTATTATTATTATTATTATTATTATTATTATTATTATTATTATTATTATTATTATTATTATTATTATTATTATTATTATTATACAAATCGTTTGTGATCTTGCCTGGAATAAGGTCGGCTTCCACACCTCGGGATCAGTCGAGCTATAGACTGGAATATCGAGCGTCCGTCCTTCTGAATCCGAGCTTCTTATGGTTATTGAGAATGTGGGCGATGAAAAAAGGGGGGAGTGTACCTGCAAAGGCACTCCGATGCTTAAGTCAGTATTCGGAAATCAATGTTCGAGTTTCAACAAAAACGTACCTTTTCCAGATGCTCTTTCCTCCTTTTTATGGAGAGTTTTTCCGTTCGGCCATAGATCATCGGTTTCATATTGTGCCGTTTTGAGATGTCGGTTATGTAAATGTTAAACGTTACCGAGTTATAACTCATCAATTCCGAGTAATAACGGATGATGACGAGTTATGGCGCTTGCCGATAACGGTTAGGAAACCGAGGTATACAGTACTCGTTAATGATGACCATATCACAGCCCCCAAGCTTAAGCTGAGGAAAGTTTTTTAATGAAGCAGGTTGAGCTTTTGTGATGAGTTATGACTTGGTTGAATGGATTCCTGAGTGGGCCCCCAGTTCAACGTACTTCATTAAAAGGGACTTTGGCTCTTCCACGTTGGACAACGTGTTTGTGTTTTATTGAGGAGAGAGAATGAGTGGGTGCTTCATTAATGCTTTGGTAGTTTCCAATGTTTCATTTGCCTTTTCGTGTGATTGATGTAATGTTGATACTTTGAAACGTTTTGGATTAATGACGTTTATCGATTGGAACTTAGGCATCTTGGTTTTCTCCTTCTCTGTGAAGAATGAGCAAGAGAGGTACGGTTATCTCTGTGTTTTTGTGATTTTTCCCCTTCTTCTTGTTTCTGTTTGCTGTTGCTTGTTTCTTTTATTGTGTTTTTCTTGATGGGTTTTGAGAAGGAGAAGAAAGATAAGGTAGATTGGTCTTATGATTGGGTTGGGGATGATGTAAGGTCTCGGGTATCGTTGTTTTGTGACGAAGTTGCCGTGAGGGAGGTGGATGCGACTAGGTTGGTGAGGCCTGGTTCTGGAGTCGGTGTTGAGTTACTGCCATGTAGTTCAAATGATAGGGTTTATCACCGTGGTAGTGGTTTTGAATTTTTCTACATGCATAGCTGTGTCCTGGAGGAACTGAGGGTGAAGTTACCCTTCACAGATTTCGAGTGTCAGATCCTTAAACAATTGAACTGTGCTCCGTCGCAGCTCCATCCAAATGGTTGGGCGTTCTTACGCTCCTTTGAAATTCTGATGGAATTTCTGGAGCAGGTGCCCTCGGTCAAGCTTTTCTTCTCATTATTCCAAGCCAAAGGGGTGTGGAAAGGGGGGTGGATAAATTTCAATAGCACCCCTGGGTTTGGTATTTTCAGGTTGTATAAGTCTTCTTTTAAAGATTTCAAGGAAATGTATTTCAAGGTTAAGGGGTTAGAAAGGGATTTTTCCTTTTTCGTGGATGAAAATTTGGCCGAGAAGTTCCCCTTATATTGGTGTTCGGAGCCTCAGAATATACTCGGACCCGAGGTTATTCCCCCGAGAAATGCTTGTTTGATTGAGTTTCTTGTTGAGAACATTGGTCGGGGAGACCTAATTTCAATGTATGAGCTTCTGAAGTGGGAAGAAGATAAGGATGCTGTTGTAAAGTACTTAGGTGAGTGATAGGGTTGTTTGTAATGTAGTTGCTATTTCTTTTGAGATGTCTCATTTTTCTTATTTTTGTAGGTGGTAAGTATCCTGGGGTTTCAGCTGCGTCTTTGAGGACCCGTTTCAAGAATAAGAATTTGGAGAAGGAAGTGTCGTCTTCTAATGCTGAGAAAGTTGTTGGGACCGGTGAGGTTACCCAGCCTCGGCAAGGTCGGAGAAAAGTTATTGCTAAAAAGAGGAGGAAGTCTGATGTTGTGGACGTGTCTGATGACTCTGAGGAGAAGTCGTTTGGTGTTCCTGTGGAGGAGATACAAGCTTTCATGGGTAATCAAAGGAGGCTTCACGAGATTTCTGAACAAAGTGAGGGGTTTTCTGTCTGGGGTAGAGAATATCCTTACATGGCTGTAGTGGACGAGTATTGTCAGTCCTCAGCCGATGTTTCACTTGCAAAAGAGGTTGGAGACATGGCGATTGGTCAGTATATGCAGGTAATTGGTTGATTTTTGTGACTTATTCGTTGTTTTCTGAATTTTTTATAAGTTTTAGTATTCGTTTGTGTAGGTTGTTGGTCTTTGGCTTGCTAGTCTTGGTCGTAGCCAAGAGTTGAAATGTAAGAAAGTGTCTTCCGATAGAGCGGAGGTTTCTGTTCTGAATGAAGAGTTAGTGAAAAGTAAAGGTGTTGCTGCTGAGCTTCAGGTACGGCTTACTGAGGCCGAGAAGTTATTGAAGGAAACGAAGGACAATTATGCTCGGGACATGGAAGACCTGAAGAAGAAAGAGATTGATTTGGCGAGCGTGCAGTCTCGGCTTATTGAGGTAACTGCTGAATTGAAGGATGTGCAGAAGAAAAAGTCTGATGAAATTCTGGATTCTTTTGTTGAGGGATTTGAAAGAACGTTGTTACAAGCAAAATTTTTGGCACCGGAGGCTGACCTGTCTGGCATGGATCCGGGGAAAGTTGTGCGTGATGGCAAGATGGTTGAAGACGATGGTGATGCTGAAGATCAAGCAGAAAATGTTTAGTTTGCTTTTTGTTGTGTATTTTGGTTTTGTTTTGTATTTTGTTGGGTATTTTGAACATTAGTCTATTGATGATAACTCTTGAAACGATATTGATTATTTTGCTTTTGGATTATCTGAATTTTGTTGGGAATTGGCGCTTTTCCTTTGCGGGAAAGCATTTTATTGTCCGGAATGATTTTGATGAGTCAATTAGTCAGGTTTCGATATACTGCCAAGTACTGGCAGGTTGCATATATAGTCGAGTATTGAGTTATAATTGATAATGATAGGAGATAGAAATTGCATAATTTGTTTGTAAACAGATGATGCTGATAGTAAGATTTTGTTTGAATACAAACTTTCAGGTAGGCTGGCCTCGTTAAAACCTCTCTAAGTAAAACCCTTTGGGAAAAAAAACTTGGTAGTAGGAAAAAGAGTACCAGCCTGTCCCTGAGTTAACTGTAGAACTTCTTTAGGGATGAAACATTCCAAGTATTGGGTAATACTTGTCCGTCGATTAATTCGAGTATGTATGCCCCGTTTCCGAGTACTTCTGATATTCGGTATGGACCGTCCCAGTTGGCGGCGAGCTTTCCATGTGAGGGTAGTTTCCGAGCAGCTTCGGTTTTGCGGAGGACTAAATCTCCTTTCACGAATGTTCTGGTTTTAACCGACTTGTTGTACTGCCTGGCGATTGCTTGCTGTGCTGTGCGTTGCCTTAAGATAGTGATGTCTCTTACTTCTTCAATAATGTCAAGCTCGGTTCTCCGAGCTTCGTCTTGGTTACTGATGTGAGTTCTAATGGATCCTTGGGAGATCTCCAGGGGAATCATCGCCTCTGATCCATATACCAGTCTGAATGGGGTTTCTTTTGTTGATGTTTGAGGCATGGTGTTGTATCCCCAAAGTACTTCAGGTATTAGTTCGGCCCAAAGTCCTTTCGCGTCATCTAGCTTCTTTTTTAGTGCATGAAGGATGACCTTGTTTGCAGCCTCAGCTAGTCCGTTTGTTTGAGGATGTTCAACAGATGCGAAATGCTGCTTTATTTTGAGATTCTGCAAAAAAGATTGAAATTTCTGATCGGCGAACTGGCGGCCGTTGTCAGTTGTGATATGTTTGGGTATGCCGAAACGACAAATAATATTTTTCCAAACGAATGAAATCATTTGTTGTGATGTTATTTTTGCTAAAGGTTGGGCTTCTATCCATTTGGAGAAATAATCAATGGCTACAATAAGAAATTTTACCTGGCCCGGTGCCGTAGGGAATGGCCCGAGTATATCTATACCCCATTGGTTAAATGGCCAGCTGATGTCGGATTGATGTAATTCTTCGGCCGGTGTGTGTATCAGTGGCGCATGCCGTTGACAAGTGTTGCATGACCTTATTTTTTGTTGGCCGTCCTGTTTTATAGTCGGCCAGAAGAATCCAGCTCTGAGGATCTTGGATGTTAAACTCCGAGCTCCTGTATGGGTGCCACAGATTCCTTCATGTGCTTCTGCTAAAGCTATGTCGGCTTCCGATTTGCTGAGACATTTGAGTAGAGGCCGAGTATAACCTCGTCGATATAGTGTTCCGTTGAGTAATGTGAAGAAAGATGCTTGGCGTCGGAACCTTCTATCGTTCTCGACCCCTTCTGGTATATTACCTGTTTGTAAATATTGTATAAAGTCGTTCCTCCAATCTGTTATCTGTGAGACACTCAACACATTTTTCAGAGTCACAGTAGGTGAAGTTATTGTGAATTGTTGTAGTGTGGATAGCTCGGATTGTGTACTTCCGAGCTTAGATAAGATGTCCGCTCTTTGATTTTGTTCGCGTGGTATATGTTCTATTTCAAACTTTGAAAATTTTTTCGTTAACTTTTTTACTAATAACAGGTATTTGGAGAGTAGGGGATCTTTTACCTGAAAAAGATCGTTTACCTGCTGTACGACTAACAATGAATCACAGTATACCTTGATTCTCGAGATTTGAAGTTCTAAACAAAGTCGGATTCTGGCGAGTAGTGCTTCATACTCGGATTGGTTGTTGCTTGCTTTGAAACCGAAGTGTATTGAGTGTTCCAATATGAGTCCGTCGTCGGCCTCCAGACGAATTCCTGCGCCACAGTGATGAGCGGATAATTTATACGCTTTTTGGCATTATTTTTAGGAAGTTTTTAGTAAGTTTTAAGCTACTTTTAGGGATGTTTTCATTAGTTTTTATGTTAAATTCACATTTCTGGACTTTACTATGAGTTTGTGTGTTTTTCTGTGATTTCAGGTAAATTCTGACTGAAATTGAGGGATTTGAGCAAAACTCTGAAAAAGGCTGACAAAAGGACTGCTGATGCTGTTGGATTCTGACCTCCCTGCACTCGAAATGGATTTTCTGGAGCTACAGAACTCCAATTGGCGCGCTCTCAACGGCGTTGGAAAGTAGACATCTAGGGCTTTCCAGCAATATATAATAGTCCATACTTTATTCGGAATTTGACGACGTAACTTGGCGTTGAACGCCAAGTACATGCTGCTGTCTGGAGTTAAACGCCAGAAAAACGTCATGATCCGGAGTTGAACGCCCAAAACACGTCATAACTCGGAGTTCAACTCCAAGAGAAGCCTCAGCTCGTGGATTGATCAAGCTCAGCCCAAACATACACCAAGTGGGCCCCGGAAGTGGATTTATGCATCAATTACTTACTCATGTAAACCCTAGAAGCTAGTTTATTATAAATAGGATGATTTACTAATGTATTAGACATCTTTGCTCTCAGTTTTGTTTTATTCTTCATCCTAAGAGGCTATCGATCACGCTTTGGGGGCTGGCCATTCGGCCATGCCTGAACCTTTCACTTATGTATTTTCAACGGTGGAGTTTCTGCACACCATAGATTAAGGGTGTGGAGCTCTGCTGTATCTCAAGTATTAATGCAGTTCTATTTTCTTTTACTCAATTCTCTCTTATTCTTATTCCAAGATATTCATTCGCACCCAAGAACATGATGAATGTGATGATTAGATAACCCTCATTATCATTCTCACTTATGAACGCACGTGATTGACAACCACTTCCGTTCTACATGCAACAGAGCTTGAATGTGTATCTCTTAGATTCCCCAACAGAATCTTCGTGGTATAAGTTAGATAGATGGCAGCATTCATGAGGATCCGGAAAGTCTAAACCTTGTCTATGGTATTCCGAGTAGGATTCTGGGATTGAATGACTGTGACGAGCTTCAAACTCCTGAAGGCTGGGCGTGATGACAAGCGCAAAAGAATCAATGGATTCTATTCCAACCTGATTGAGAACCGACAGATGATTAGCCATGCGAGTGACAGCCGCAGAGGACCATTTTCACTGAGAGGATGGGATGTAGCCACTGACAACGGTGATGCCCTACATACAGCTTGCCATGGAAAGGATTAAGAAGGATTGGGTTGAAGCAGTAGGAGAGCAGGCGTCCTTGAGCCTTACAGTACCTCCATATGCTTATCTGAAATTCCCACCAATGAATCTGCATAAGTATTCTATCCCTTTTATTATTTCTCTTTTATTATTAATTTTCGAAACCATAAACAAATTTAATCTGCCTAACTGAGATTTACAAGGTGACCATAGCTTGCTTCATACCAACAATCTCTGTGGGATCGACCCTTACTCACGTAAGGTTTATTACTTGGACGACCCAGTACACTTGCTGGTTAGTTGAACGGAGTTGCGAATTCAACCAGTGCCATAATAATGATCTCATCCAAAATAGTTAGAACATTGAACACAATTTCGTCCACCAAGTTTTTGGCGCCGTTGCCGGGGATTGTTCGAGTATGGACAACTGACGGTTCATCTTGTTGCTCAGATTAGGTAATTTTCTTTTCAAAAATCTTTTTCAAAATTTTTCTTTTATTTTTCGCTTTTCTAAACTATATTTTTGAAAAAAAAATTAATAAAAATCCAAAAAAATTAGAAAATCATAAAAACCAAAAATATTTTGTGTTCTTGTTTGAATCTTGAGTCAATTTTTAAGTTTGGTGTCAATTGCATGTTTTAAAAAAATTTTTCTTGCATTTTTCGAAAATTCATGCATTCATAGTGTTCTTCATGATCTTCAAGTTGTTCTTGACAAGTCTTCTTGTTTGATCTTGATGATTTCTTGTTTTGTATTGTTTGTTGTTTTTCATGTGCATCTTGGCATTCATATTTTCCATACATTAAAGATTTCTAAGTTTGGTGTCTTGCATATTTTCTTTGCATCAAAAATTTTTCAAAATTATGTTCTTGATGTTCATCATGATCTTCAAAGTGTTCTTGGTGTTCATCTTGACATTCATAGCATTCTTGCATGCATTCATTGTTTTGATCTAAAAATTTCATGCATTGAGTAAATTTGTTGTTTTTCTCTCTCATATTTAAAAATTCAAAAATCAAAAAAATATCTTTTCCTTATTTCCCTCCAAATTTTCGAAATTTTGGGTTGACTTGGTCAAAAATTTTTAAAAATTAGTTGTTTCTTACAAGTCAAGTCAAAATTTCAATTTTAAAAATCTTATCTTTTTAAAATCTTTTTCAAAAATCATATCTTTTTCATTTTTTCTATTTTTCGAAAATTTCAAAAACATTTTTCAAATTATTTTCAAAATCTTTTCCTTATCTTTACATCATATTTTCGAAAATTCACTAATAATTAATGTGATTGGTTCAAAAATTTGAAGTTTGTTACTTTCTTGTTAAGAAAGGTTCAATCTTTAAGTTCTAGAATCTTATCTTGTAGTTTCTTGTTAGTGAAGTAAATAATTTCAAAATTTTTGAAGTAAATCTTTTTATCTTTTATTTTGATCTTTTTCAAAAATTTTATCTTTTTCAAAATTTGATTTCAAAAAAAAAAATCTTATCTAACTTATTATCTTTTTATCTTTTTCAAATTTGATTTCAAATCTTTTTCAATCAACTAACTAACTTTTTGTTTGTTTCTTATCTCTTTCAAAACAACCTAACTACTTTTCCCTCTCTAATTTTCGAAAATATCTCATCCCTTTTTCAAAAATTCTTTTTAATTGTTTTAAATTTTAATTTTAATCTTATTTTATTTTGAATTTTCGAAAATTGCTAACCTCTTTTTCAAAATTATTTTCGAAATTTCTCTTCTCTTTTCTTCTTCTATTTAATTATTTAATTACTAACACTTCTCTTCACCTCTCTTCATCTAAAATCCGAATCTCCTTCTTCATTCTTCTACCCCTTTCTGCTTCTACTAACATAAAGGAATCTCTATACTGTGACATAGAGGATTCCTCTTCTTTTCTTGTTTTCTTCTCTTTCATATAAGCAGGAACAAGGATAAAGGCACTCTTGTTGAAATTGATCCAGAACCTGAAAGGACTCTTAAGAGAAAATTAAGAGAAGCTAAATTAAATTATTCTAAAGGTAACCTTTCAAAAACATTAGAACAAGAGAAGGAGATGGCAGCCGAAAATAATAATAATGCAAGGAGAATGCTTGGTGACTTCACAAAGCCAACGTCCAAGTTTGATGGAAGAAGCATCTCCATTCCTACCATTGGAGCCAACAACTTCGAGCTGAAACCTCAGCTAGTTGCCTTGATGCAACAAAACTGCAAGTTTTATAGACTTCCATCTGAAGATCCTTATCAGTTTTTAACTGAGTTCTTGCAGATCTGTGAGACTGTAAAGACAAATGGAGTTGATCCTGAAGTCTACAGACTCATGCTTTTCCCTTTTGCTGTAAGAGACAGAGCTAGAGTATGGTTGGATTCACAACCCAAGGATAGCCTGGACTCCTGGGATAAGCTGGTCACTGCCTTCTTGGATAAATTCTTTCCTCCTCAAAAGCTGAGCAAGCTGAGAGTGGATGTTCAAACCTTCAAACAAAAAGATGGTGAATCCCTCTATGAAGCTTGGGAAAGATACAAGCAGCTGACCAAAAGATGTCCATCTGACATGTTTTCAGAATGGACCATATTAGATATATTCTATTATGGTCTATCTGAATTTTCGAAAATGTCATTGGACCATTCTGCAGGTGGATCTATTCACCTGAAGAAAACGCCTGAAGAGGCTCAAGAACTCATTGACATGGTTGCAAATAACCAATTCATGTACACTTCTGAGAGGAATTTCGTGAATAATGGGATACCTCAGAAGAAAGGAGTTCTTGAAATTGATGCTCTGAATGCTATATTGGCTCAGAACAAAGTGTTGACTCAACAGGTCAACATGATCTCTCAAAATCTGAATGGATGGCAACATGCATCCAACAGTACTAGAGAGGCAGCTTCTGAAGAAGCTTATGATCCTGAGAACCCTGCCATGGCAGAGGTTAATTACATGGGTGAACCTTATGGAAACACCTATAACTCATCATGGAGAAATCATCCAAATTTCTTATGGAAGGATCAACAAAAGCCTCAACAAGGCTTTAACAATGGTGGACGCAACAGGCTGGGCAATAGTAAGCCATATCCATCGTCTTCTCAGCAACAGACAGAGAATTCTGAACAAAACACCTCTAATTTAGCCAATATAGTCTCTGATCTGTCAAAGGCCACTTTCAGTTTCATGAGTGAAACAAGATCCTCCATTAGAAATCTGGAGGCACAAGTGGGCTAGCTGAGTAAGAAAGTCATTGAAACTCCTCCCAGTATTCTCCCAAGCAATACAGAAGAGAATCCAAAAGGAGAGTGCAAAGCCATTGACATAGTCAAAGTGGCCGAATGCACAAGGGAGGAGGAGGACGAAAATCCTAGTGAGGAAGACCTCCTGGGACGTCCCTCAAGCAAGAAGGAATTTCCTATTGAGGATCCAAAGGAATCTGAGGTTCATATAGAGACCATAGAGATTCCATTAAATCTCCTTCTGCCATTCATGAGCTCTGAAGACTATTCTTCCTCTGAAGAGGATGAAGATGTGACTGGAGAGCAAGTTGCTCAATACTTAGGAGCTATCATGAAGCTGAATGCCAAGTTATTTGGTAATGAGACTTGGGAAAGTGAACCTCCCTTGCTCATTAATGAACTGGATACTTGGATTCAGAAAATTCTACCTCAAAAGAGACAAGATCCTGGCAAGTTCTTAATACCTTGCACCATAGGCACCATGAACTTTGCAAAAGCTCTGTGTGATCTGGGGTCAGGGATAAATCTTATGCCACTCTCCGTAATGGAGAAGCTAGGGATCATTGAGGTACAACCTGCCTTGTTCTCACTACAATTGGCAGACAAGTCATTGAGACAAGCTTATGGGTTAGTAGAGGACATTCTAGTAAAGGTTGAAGGCCTTTACATCCCTACTGATTTCATAATCCTAGACACTAGGAAGGAAGATGATGATTGCATCATCCTTGGAAGACCTTTCCTAGCCACAACAGGAGCTGTGATAGATGTCAACAGAGGTGAACTAGTCCTTCAATTGAATGGGACTACCTTGTGTTTAAGGCACATGGCCATCCCTCTGTGACAGAAGAGAGTAAGCATGAAGAGTTTCTCTCAGTTCAGAGTCAAGAAGAGCCCCCACAGTCAAACTTTAAGTTTGGTGTTGTGAGGCCACAACCAAACTCTAAGTTTGGTGTTAAGATCCCATATCCAAACTCTAAGTTTGGTGTGGACAACTATACAACATTGACCTGATCACCTTGTGGCTCCATGAGAGCCACTGTCAAGCTATTGACATTAAAGAAGCGCTTGTTGGGAGGCAACCCAATTTTATTTATCTAATTTTATTTTATTGTTATTTTGTGTCTTATTAGGTACATGATCATGAGGAGTCACGAAAAAATCATAAAAATTAAAAACAGAATCAAAAACAGCAGAAGAAAAAATTTTCACCCTGGAGGACGCACAGGCTGGCGTTCAACGCCAGTAAGGTGCATCTGGCTGGCGTTCAACGCCAGAACAGAGCACCATTCTGGCGCTGAACGCCAGAAACAAGCAACATTCTGGCGCTGAACGCCAGGAATGTGCCCAGAGAGGAAAAACTGGCGTTGAACGCCAGTAACAAGCATGAAACTGGCGTTCAACGCCAGAAACATGCTTTACATGGGCGTTGAACGCCCAGAATGTGCACCAATGGGCGTTTAAACGCCAGAATGGTGTGCCAAGGCATTTTACATGCCTATTTGATGCAGGGATGGAATTCCTTGACACCTCAGGATCTGTGGACCTCACAGGATCCCCACCTACCTCGCCCTCTCTCTTTCCATTCATGGTCATCCCTTCTGTTTTTCATTCACCACCTACATTTATCCACTCTTCCCCATACACCCTACCTACCTTCACAATTCATATTCTCCTTCCCACCCAATCCCACCCATATAGCCGAATCCATCTCCCCTCACTCTCCTCCATTTTCTTCTTCTTCTTCTTCGTCTCTTCTTTCTTCTCTTGCTCGAGGGCGAGCAATATTTTAAGTTTGGTGTGGTAAAAGCATAGCTTTTTGCTTTTCCATTACCATTAATGGCACCTAAGGCCAGAGAAACCTCAAAGGGAAGACAAAAGCTTCCACCTCTGAGTCATGGGAGATAGAAAGACTCATATAAGCCGTCATAGCTCAGTGGTAGAACATGTGGCTGCAAATCAAGAGATCCCTAAGATACCTCAGGGGATAAGTTGTCCTCCACACAAATATTGGAAGCAACTAAGGGTAGAAACACCAAAATTACTAGGAATCATTCAACAAAAGCAAGGAAGAGACATAGAGGAGCTCAAAGAGCACCATTGGACCTTCAAGAAGGCGCCACCTTCACTCAGGTGGACTCATTCCTTGTTCTTATTTCTTTCTGCTTTTCGGTTTTTAATATTGTGTTTATCTATGTTTTGTGTCTCTACTTCATGATCATTAGTATGTAGTAACTATGTCTTAAAGCTATGAATAAATTCCATTAATCCTTCACCTCTCTTAAAAGAAAAATGTTTTAATTCAAAAGAACAAGAAGTACATGAATTTTGAATTTATCCTTGAATTTAGTTTAATTATATTGATGTGGTGCCAATACTTTTTGTTTTCTGAATTCTATTTATACGCTTTTTGGCATTGTTTTTAGGTAGTTTTTAGTAAGTTTTAAGCTACTTTTAGGGATGTTTTCATTAGTTTTTATGTTAAATTCACATTTCTGGACTTTACTATGAGTTTGTGTGTTTTTCTGTGATTTCAGGTAAATTCTGACTGAAATTGAGGGATTTGAGCAAAACTCTGAAAAAGGCTGACAAAAGGACTGCTGATGCTGTTGGATTCTGACCTCCCTGCACTCGAAATGGATTTTCTGGAGCTACAGAACTCCAATTGGCGCGCTCTCAACGGCGTTGGAAAGTAGACATCTAGGGCTTTCCAGCAATATATAATAGTCCATACTTTATTCGGAATTTGACGACGTAACTTGGCGTTGAACGCCAAGTACATGCTGCTGTCTGGAGTTAAACGCCAGAAAAACGTCATGATCCGGAGTTGAACGCCCAAAACACGTCATAACTCGGAGTTCAACTCCAAGAGAAGCCTCAGCTCGTGGATTGATCAAGCTCAGCCCAAACATACACCAAGTGGGCCCCGGAAGTGGATTTATGCATCAATTACTTACTCATGTAAACCCTTGAAGCTAGTTTATTATAAATAGGATGATTTACTAATGTATTAGACATCTTTGCTCTCAGTTTTGTTTTATTCTTCATCCTAAGAGGCTATCGATCACGCTTTGGGGGCTGGCCATTCGGCCATGCCTGAACCTTTCACTTATGTATTTTCAACGGTGGAGTTTCTGCACACCATAGATTAAGGGTGTGGAGCTCTGCTGTACCTCAAGTATTAATGCAGTTCTATTTTCTTTTACTCAATTCTCTCTTATTCTTATTCCAAGATATTCATTCGCACCCAAGAACATGATGAATGTGATGATTAGATAACCCTCATTATCATTCTCACTTATGAACGCACGTGATTGACAACCACTTCCGTTCTACATGCAACAGAGCTTGAATGTGTATCTCTTAGATTCCCCAACAGAATCTTCGTGGTATAAGTTAGATAGATGGCGGCATTCATGAGGATCCGAAAAGTCTAAACCTTGTCTATGGTATTCCGAGTAGGATTCTAGGATTGAATGACTGTGACGAGCTTCAAACTCCTGAAGGCTGGGCGTGATGACAAGCGCAAAAGAATCAATGGATTCTATTCCAACCTGATTGAGAACCGACAGATGATTAGCCATGCGAGTGACAGCCGCAGAGGACCATTTTCACTGAGAGGATGGGATGTAGCCACTGACAACGGTGATGCCCTACATACAGCTTGCCATGGAAAGGATTAAGAAGGATTGGGTTGAAGCAGTAGGAGAGCAGGCGTCCTTGAGCCTTACAGTACCTCCATATGCTTATCTGAAATTCCCACCAATGAATCTGCATAAGTATTCTATCCCTTTTATTATTTCTCTTTTATTATTAATTTTCGAAACCATAAACAAATTTAATCTGCCTAACTGAGATTTACAAGGTGACCATAGCTTGCTTCATACCAACAATCTCTGTGGGATCGACCCTTACTCACGTAAGGTTTATTACTTGGACGACCCAGTACACTTGTTGGTTAGTTGAACGGAGTTGCGAATTCAACCAGTGCCATAATAATGATCTCATCCAAAATAGTTAGAACATTGATCACAATTTCGTCCACCACACAGCCGCCGTTATGTGAAGATCCGTCGACATATAGGATCCACTGTTTCGCATGGTCATCCTCGGATGGGTTTGTAAGCTCGGCGATGAAATCTGCCAGGAATTGTGACTTGATCGGTCCTCGCGATTGATATCTGATGTCGAATTCGGATAATTCGACTGCCCATTTTATGAGCCGTCCTGCAAGTTCTGGCTTGTGTAATACTTGTCTTAATGGATGATTGGTTCTGACGTGAATAACGTGACTCTGGAAGTAAGGTCGGAGGCGCCGCGCCGAGAATATCAGTGCTAATGCGAGCTTCTCAATTCTTGGGTTGTTGAGCTCGGCATGTTGGAGGGTTTTACTGACAAAGTATACTGGATGCTGAACGTTGTTTCGCTCTGTAACTAGGGCCGAGCTTATCGCCCAATCAGTAACTGAAAGATATAAAAATAAATCTTCCCCCTGTAGGGGTTTTTGTAGAATCGGCGGTTGTGAGAGTGTTGATTTTAATTTTGAAAATGCTTTCTCACAATCGTCATTTCATTCGAATTTATTTTTCTTTTTAATTGTTTGGAAAAAAGGAATGGAAGTTGAGGCAAGGCAAGGAACAAATCTGGAAAGTGCAGCGAGTCGTCCTGTAAGGCGTTGAACTTCTTTTACTGTTTTGGGGCTGGCCATGTCCAGCACTGCTCGACATTTATCTGGATTTGCCTCTATTCCCCTGCGGGTTAGCAAAAAACCTAGAAACTTACCCCCTTGAACTGCGAATGCACATTTCTCGGGGTTGAGGCGCATGTTGTATTGTCGGATCTGGCCGAATATTTCTGTGAGGTCGTTGATGTGGTTTTCTCCGACTTTTGTTTTAGCTACCATATCATCGACATAGACTTCGATATTCCTGCCGATTTGTTTGGCGAACATCCTATCCATAAGGCGTTGATAAGTTGCACCTGCGTTCTTTAAGCCAAATGGCATAACTTTATAACAATAATTACCCAAATCAGTGATAAAAGCTGTTTTATTTTGGTCAGAAGAGTGCATCATTATCTGATTATACCCGGAATATGCATCCATAAAACTTAAAGTGGCGTAGCCTGACGCATTGTCCACTAAAGAATCTATGGAGGGCAGAGGGTAAGAATCTTTTGGGCATGCTTTGTTTAAATCAGTGAAGTTGACGCACATGCGCCACTTACCGTTTTGTTTTCTTACCATTACGACGTTTGCTAACCAGGTGGTGAATCTGATCTCTTTGATAAATTCGGCGCTTATGAGCTTTTGTGTTTCTTCCAGTGATGCTTTCTTCTTTTCTTCGCCGAGTTGACGTTTCTTTTGTTGTACTGGTCGGATTGACGAATTAGTTGCCAGCCTGTGGCTGATGATTTGTGGATCTATTCCGGGCATGTCTGATGGTGTCCATGCAAAGAGGTCTTTGTGTTTTTGCAGGAAGGTAGTTATAGCCTGCAACTCGGATGCATTGAGTGAGTTCCCGACATATGTGAATTTATTGGAGTCATTGTTGAAATACACTTTCTGTAAGTCATCGGAGGGTTTTGGGCGATTGAGGAAATCAGCTCTTGGGTCCAGTTCGGCTAGTGTGTTCTCCTTTTGGTTTAGGTCGACGTTGTTGACTTGTTGCGTCGAGCGATTTTGGAACTTCATGCTGATATTGTAACAATGTCGCGCTTCTTTATGGTCGCCGTGGATTGTGACAACCCGGTGGTCCTGCAATGGAAACTTCACACAGAGATGAACTGTAGATACAATAGCGCCGAACTTATTCAAAAAAGGTCGGCCGAGGATAATGTTATATGGGCTGAAACAATCAACTACTAAATATTGAATATCATTAGTTTTGGAAAGAGGTTGCTCACCCAGTGTGGTTTGTAACCACACTGACCCGAGTATTGGAACCCGTTCTCCTGAGAAGCCGACCAAATCGCCTCCTGTGGATTGTAGTATGTTGTCGCTGAGCTTCATCTTTTGAAATGTGGAGTAGAACAGAACATCGGCACTGCTTCCAGGATCTAGGAGAACTTTTTTTACCAGTAGATCTCCTAACTGTAGGGTGATTACCACGGGGTCGTCCAAATTTTGTATGTTAGAGTTAAAGTCGGCATGTGTAAAAGTGACTTCCAGCTGTGCATTTGTTACATCCTGTTGCGGTCTGTCTACCGAGCATATTGCTCTGAACGTTCTTTTCCTTGCCAAGTTTGAGTATCCTCTACTTGCGTATCCTCCTGAAATACAATTGATTATACCTCGCGGTCTTTCATATTGGCTTGAGGATGCCTTCTCTTTTCCTCGGTGTTGTTCGGAGACATCGGTTGTTGTGGAACTATGGCCGCGCTTCTGGATGTGACCGCCAATGTATTTGTCGAGGTGTCCCTGTCTTGCTAGTCGTTCCAAAAGATCTTTGGCGACTACATAATCATCGGTATTGTGGCCGTGTTTTTGGTGGAAAGTGCAGTATTTTGATTTGTCAACGTTCTTTGTATCTTGATATGTGCCTGCTTTCCTTGGTGGCTTGATTAATTTGGAGTTCAAGATTTCCTTGATTATGTCTTCCCTCTTGGTATTAAACTGCGTATAAGAATCAAATCGAGGTGTTAGTTTAAAACTTTTCTTAATGGATGTGCTCTTATCTTCTTCGCGGAAGTGTGACTTGTCGGACTTCTGAGCTTGTCTGAGCTCCTCAATGTCAATTTGTCCTTTAGCTTTCTCTCTAAATTCTGCTAGAGTCTTTGGTTTTGCTACGGCTATTGTCTCCTGAAACTTCCCGGGACGGAGGCCGCTTTTGATCGCGTGCAGATGGACCTCGGGGTGGAGGTCTGGTATGCTGATGGCGACCTTGGTGAAGCGGGTCATATAGTCTTTTAAGCTTTCATTTGGTCCTTGCTTGATAGTGTTCAGGTAATCGGAGTCGTGCAGGTATATTGCAGATCCGGCAAAATGTTCTTCAAATAACTTCCCCAATTGGTGGAAGCGTGAAATGGAACCTGCAGGCAAAGCACACAACCAATCAAGTGCAGGACCGTCTAAATAATTCGGAAAACATCGACATAAAACTGTATCTGATGCACCGTTGACGATCATTATTGAACGGAATTTCTTTATGAACTTCCTCGGGTCTCCGAGTCCATCATAAGGCGTGAGGGTCAGCGGCAGAGTGAACCTCTTCGGTAGTTCGAAGTTCATTACTTCTTCTGTGAAGGGGCCTACAGCGTCCTCGGACTCTTCTTTCTCGTCCTCTGGCTGTGGTCCTTCATTTCGAGCGGTTTCCGAAACATGAGTCGGTTGGGACTGATGCTCTTCGTCTTCCGCATGGTGAGCGTTGTCGTGTTCAATCCGAACATGATTTAGTTCGGCAATCTGAGCAGCCATTATTTGATTCTCGTCAGCCATTCGTTGGTTAGCCTGTTGCACCTCGGCTACCATCCGCATGAGCTCGGACAGTGAAGGAGGTGGTACGTCCGCCATAGGTGTAGATGGAAGTGAAGGGACCAAGAGAAAAAATATGATTCCTCGGCCCCACGGTGGGCGCCAATTGATCTTGCCTGGAATAAGGTCGGCTTCCACACCTCGGGATCAGTCGAGCTATAGACTGGAATATCGAGCGTCCGTCCTTCTGAATCCGAGCTTCTTATGGTTATTGAGAATGTGGGCGATGAAAAAAGGGGGGAGTGTACCTGCAAAGGCACTCCGATGCTTAAGTCAGTATTCGGAAATCAATGTTCGAGTTTCAACAAAAACGTACCTTTTCCAGATGCTCTTTCCTCCTTTTTATGGAGAGTTTTTCCGTTCGGCCATAGATCATTGGTTTCATATTGTGCCGTTTTGAGATGTCGGTTATGTAAATGTTAAACGTTACCGAGTTATAACTCATCAATTCCGAGTAATAACGGATGATGACGAGTTATGGCGCTTGCCGATAACGGTTAAGAAACCGAGGTATACAGTACTCGTTAATGATGACCATATCAGTTTGTAAATACAATATTGTAGAATACATACACGTATAATAATTTATTAATTTAGCTGTTAAGTATATTTAGAACTTGAAACACACCCAGGCGCACTCACATAATAATAATAATAATAATAATAATAATAATAATAATAATAATAATAATAATAATAATAAAGTCACCAAAAAAAAAATAATTATAATAATAATAATTTATTTATTTATTTATTCTTAGTTATGAAGTATATTTAAAACTTGATACTTACATAACATAATATATATATATATATATATATATATATATATATATATAATTCAACTATTAAGTATATTTATTAACTCAGCTATTAAGTATATTTAGAACGTGATATATGTTTAATTATTCATGTATTTAATTTAATTATATTTTTCTATTGATACTTTAAATATTTTTAATAATATTTTGGATAATTTAGTTTTATGTTAGTACATATATTAAAATATTATGAAAAATATTTGTGTCAAATTAATTTTTTAATTAAAAAAATATTTAATTATTTTTTGTATATTTTATTTTTCTACAAACATGAAATTTTTTTGTTAAATTTATAATTTTTATTTTCATTGAACAACATAATGATATCTCGGTTAAGTTAATTAAATAAATATTATATTCATTTATTTTTTGTATTGCATGTAAAATAAATAATTAATATTAAAAAATATAATTAAATAATTTAATCTTAATAAATTATAATAAGTGGATAAAATACATTTTGCAAATATATATATATTCTCATCATAAAATCAAAGGTTAAATAGAAATTGCATGTAAAATAACTAATATTAAGAAAAAGTAATTAAATAATTTAATCTTAGTATATTATAATAAGTGGATAAAATGCGATTATATATATATTCTTATTTTTTCTCATCATAAAATTAGAGGTTAAATAGAATAATTATTTGTTAGGTTCATTTTTAATAATTAAAAAATTACATAGAAATATCAGTTATAATTCCTAATGATCTAATGAAAAGTAGTTGTCAATAAATTATAATTTAAATGGCATAGTCTTCACATACTTATTTAAGAGGTTGGGGGTTTAAATTTTCCTATCTTTAGTAAAAAAAATTAAAGGTGGTTGAATATTCTACTTTATTCTTTTCCGAAGAATACTCTTTTTCATTCCAACTGCACATCGTGCATTGCATGGTTTCAGACACGGAGAGAGACAGGCGCAAAAGCTTTTGGTGGTTTTGGTTTTGGTTTCTCAGAAAGAAAGTTACTTCGCAGCTGGTGACTTAATAAAAGAAAATTAGATTACAATTGGCCTTTTAAGTCTCACAAAGTATGTTGTATGCTTCAGCTTTTAATCTTCTACAACGTCATGAACGGCTCATCGACAACCTCCCAACGGTGGCTTCCAGCAGTTTTCATCTCTCTGGTATTGTGTAACACCTTAACTTTTAGCACGTCATGATCGTACCAAAAGTAAGAAGTTACTAGCCTGTTTTTCTCATTTACTATTTAATATTCAGCCTTTAATTCGATATAGCATTTCAGTTTTATAGAAAATGTCGAAAAATTTTGTTTTTATCAATTAAAATCATATATCAAAGATCACAAAGTAATAGTAGTCACATAGTTATTACTAATAATAAATGTTATACAAAATAATTCAATATAAAACCCGAATAAAATTCCTATTCCTCTATATAAAATAAAATCTTAAATAACAAAGGCAAAGAAATTTTATGAAAGCAACTCAACTCATAAACTTAACTCATAAATAAGTCTAATAATCTCCCGCAACTTCAAACTGAATCTTTGAACCTGTGTCACTGAAAGGGTGGAAGATTTTAGGGTGAGAACAAACCACACGTTCTCAATAGGGAATAGAAATACCGTAAAAGTAATAAATAAAATGCAAATAATTAACCTTACTCAATCAAGCTATTTTTATTAAATCCCTGCCAATACTTTTATTTCTACTTTAGATAAATAATTACTTTTCTTTAAATTTCTAAACTCAAAACATATTTTAATTACAAAATTGGTCATACTAATCATCTCTCAACCACATAATCTTTTCTCAACCACAACATCTCACCTCAATACATCATGAACTAACAGCACAAGTAAGGGATTCAAACCAACATACAAACAAGTCAAACAGCATAATCATAGAAAAGTAATACAAGCAAACACAATCAAATGCAAATGTGCAAACAACATGATGCATGTCTATTCCTAATGCAGGCCATGAGCTCATGTGTCGATTGCCTACCCACTTTCGACATTACCAGATATGGCTTTCCAGACGCGTACAGTGTGCTTATATATAAGTCTTACGGCTAGGTCATATACAGTGTGACTTTCAATGTGCTTACATCTGGAAAACAGTTCTCAGTGTGTGGGCGTCCCCACTATACATTTGGCACTAAGACCCAAACAAAGTCGCATCTGCTCTCCTGTGGCAGACATTTCTTTACTTAATATATTCGTTTAATCATTATTCTCTGCTCTCCTGTGGCAAAGATTCTTTTAATTATCTCTCTTTTCTTTACTTTTCGTTCTTTTTCTTTTCTTTCTTATCAAACCGTACTCAAAACATAACTTAAAGCAAAACCCTTCTCAAAAGATTGAGTTTAAAACATTATACTTTTCTTAATAAATCGAATTGAAAACAAAACTCTTTTCGTAATAAATTGAATCAAATAATATTCTTAAATCAGATTTGCTTTTAAATAACACTTTAAATAAAGTCTTAGAATTTTATAAAAATTTGGCAGCATTTCCTCTAAAATTCGAGCTTAACCACCCTTACGGGTTCCTCTTTCTCAACAATTCATCCACCTTTTCTCAACAAGTATCAAATAAAAGGTTTTCAATCAATCAGAAAATCCACAATTTGTAATTCCCACATAATCCATCAATCCAACTTCTATCTCATCAATTCATCACTAATTTACACAAATCACATAATCCTTTAACAGTTCTCAAAATCAATTCCGGTTAATCAAAACACCATCAAACAAACCAGTCACAATTACAATCACAATCCAAATTCAATTCCTCAATTATTAAAACATTAGATTTTCAATAATTAACTCATCATATTTCAATTTAATAAGTAATATCAAATAAATCACTATTCACAGTCACATTTCAACGAACTCTCATCAATTAGTCACAACTCAACAAATTTTCATTACAACTAGCTAATAATCGGAATTTTCAGCATTCCCAAATAATCAAGAAATCAAATACATTCATTAAATTCAGTCACAAGTCCAACTCAAACTTATCATTCAGACATTTCAAACAATCATAAATCATTTGCAATTACCCACTAGACATCTGTGGCATTCATATATTAAAATAGTTAATTTCAACTTAAAATTTCCTACCTCGATTGTCGAAACCCAAAAGCTATAAAACATGCAAAATGCCTCTTTACCGGCCACAGCAGCTCCGACAACTTCCACCATATGCAAGCTCAGTAAATTAACCCTATGACATCCATGACTTAAAATCCTCAAAAACAGATTACCAAAACAGTAACAACGAGAGCTTCGAAGCGAGAGCAACTTACAATCATAAAGAAGAACGACAAAATGGACATGCATCTCTGACAGCAACTTCCAGCAACCTTCGGCACCGACAACACTGTTATTCGGCAGCCAGAGGCTCGGCAACCGCGTCCCCAACAGCGACAGCGGAGCACGCAAACGATGGCGACACATGCAGCGGCAGCGACGAGCTCCTTTCTCACGAGCTCCTCCTCTCCCTTTGCGAGCTTCCTCGGTGGTAGCAGAAGCTCCTGCCACGACGACGCGGATCTGACGGCGACGACGTGCGGCTCGTGATGATGGCGGCAACGGGACAGCTGTGGCAATAATGGTCACGACAGCACGGCACGACGGCGCGGTGGCGACGCAACTCCCTGCCCTTTTCTTCTTCTCCCTCGTTCCCTTCCTCTCTTTCTCTCTTCTATCGAGTGTGTGTGTGTGTGTGTGTGTGTGTGTGTGTGTGTGTGTGTATGTGTGTTTCTGATTTGTGGTGTGTGTAATTTGGAGAAATGGGGGTGTGGCGGAGGGTAAGGCAGTGGGTGAGGCGGTCAGTGTTAGATTTAGGACAAAATCAGGGTTTTGATTTGGGAATTAGGGTTTTGTGTATAAAATTGAGGATTTTAGGTTTAAGTAGAATATTAATTAAACCAAATTTAATTCAATAGTAATATCTATAAAAATACTTATTTAATTATCAACTGAAAATTTAGGACAAATAGCAGTATTAAACCAGTTTGGATGAGATATTACATGATTCAACCAAACTGAAAAATGAGACATAGATTAACCAAAAGCATGTGTCTATGTAATTCAAATCAATATAACTCGAACTAAAAACAGTAGTAATTCGAATCAATACTGTTCGAATTATGAGGGAGTATGCATGCTAGGTAGTTCGAACTAAACTGATTCGAATCATGCATGGAGCAGTTTGAATCACTCTGATTCGAATTATGCCTGGGCAGTTCAAATCACTCTAATTCAAATTATGCATGGGCAGTTCGAATCACTCTGGTTCGAATTATATGGTGAGCAATTCGATAGGCAGTTTGAATCTAGCTGATTCGAATTATGTATATATAATTTGAAATTGGCTGTTTTGAATTAGGAAGCCCTAGACATGTATAAATATGGTGTGAATGTGAATTAAGTTCATTTGAGTGAGACAAAATGGCTAGTGATGAGAGTTTTGTAGTGTTGGTGCATTATAGAGGGTAGATTAAGAGAAAAATATGCCATGGTGTGAAGTTCACTGATAAAGATCCTCTGAGTATTTTTATGAGACCTACGACGAGATTCGATGACATCTTGATTCTATAATACAGAAACTTGGGCTGTAAGGCGTGAAATGGGTTCAGAAGTTATTCTATCGCATTCCGATCTCAGTGCTTAGAGATGATGTGAAGTACGATTCTTTCAACACGACGCCTATCCGGAACATCATCCACCCGATCCATGTCAGGCACTCGTCCACCACCTCGCTGTGTCGCCTTGACCGAAATAGGCACGGCTCTGGGGTCACCAAGATACAGCTCAGGTGACAAGAATCTCTTACCATGCTGGACCCACCAATCCAAAAAATCATGTGAAGGACCTGGGTCTAGCACAACATCAAACTGAAGCACATGATCCGACCAGCTCTCCCAATGAAGGTGCCAGAACTGCAAGCTGTACGAGAACCAACGATCACCACCTCTGCCATCCTTTGACATCAAGAAGTCGATGTCGAGGGCAAACTGGGGTCGGGGTTGTACTCCACCAAACTGTGGTAGCACACGATATATCTGGTGCCACTCTATGACGGCAAAATATATCAGCACCGTCACACACCACCATAACGCCATTTGCCGAGGCTCCAATATCTCCGGATGCACAACCTGAAGAACGTCAGGAGAGCTGTACGGCATCCAAATAAACTACGAATATGAATCGTCATTGTTTAGCCATGCACACTTGCTAATCTAAAAGAGATTATAATCAAAAGGTGTGGTTTAGATACTTATGTCCCCAGCCTGTAAGAGGTATATCCTGGGCCTCCACATCGCAATTCGAGGTCCCTTCTCGCTCGCTGTAGGATTGTAACCTGACAACCTGGAACCCTGCCGTTAGGATTTTTTCTAGTAAAGAATTTTATAAAAATATAGTCGTGTTGTAAGTATAGATTCTAAACCAACAGAAAATCCCTTCGTACAAACATTTGGTTGTCACAAGTAACAAACCCAATAAAAATAATTAACCGAAGTATTCAAACCTCGGGTCGTCTTCTCAAAGAATTACAGGGAGGTATGTTCTTATTATTGGTTATGGGTCTTGTAATTTGGGGGTTTTGAAAGTAAGGAAGAAGTATGTTAACTGACAAGTAAAATAAATAAATGACTATAAAATAAACTCTTGGCAAGATATGAGAAATTGGAAGTCCTATCCTAGTTATCCTTATCGATGGTGATGAGAATTGAGTTTTAATTCCACTTAGTTAACCTTTACTAAAGCAAAAGAAAGTCAAGTGGACTAATTAGTTTGATCCTCGGGTCCTAGCCAATTCCTAAGAAAGGACTAGAGTTATTGGAATTCAATTCAATTAGCAAAAATAACAATTATCAATCACGATGAGTTTGATAACTCAAGAGTCTCCAATTAATCAATTAAAGCCAAGAATATAAAAAGCTAGACAAAAATCATATGTCTGAAATTACCTCAATTTATATCAAATAAAGAAAATCATAACATGAATTGTCATTTAAACAAATAAAAGAGAAAATAAATAAATAAGAACATTGAACCTGAGATAAAGAAGAAATATTCCTAATTTCTAAAAATCCTAATCCTAATCCTAAGAGAGAGGAGAGAAAGCCTTTCTCTCTAAAAACTACATCTAAATCTTCCAACTATGTATGAATCTAGTATTTTCTATCTCCTAATGTATGGTTGGATTCCTCCATTTATAATCCTTCAATCTGTATTCTCTTGGCTTCGATCTGGGCCAAAAGGACCCAGAAATCGCTGAGGACGACTTCTGTAAATTCTGCAGATCGCACACGTCACGCATCCGCGTGGGTCACGCGGTCGCGTCATCTGGAGTGTTGCTCTTCCACGCGGTCGCGTCGATCATGCGTCCGCGTCATCTGTGTTCTGCTTAAGGCGTGCGGCCGCGTCAGTCACGCATTCGCGTCGCTCCCTTTTCGCGCTGATCATGCGGCCGCGTCGCCCACGCGTTCGCGTCGTTGCCAGTTTCTTCAAAAACTCCATTTGGTGCTTTCCTTCCATTTTTGTATGTTTCCTTTCCATCCTTTAAGTCATTCCTGCCTTAGAAGCTCTGCAACTACTTAACACACAAATCATGGCATCGAATGGTAATAAAGGGTAATTAAAATAATTACTTTTAAAGCATAGAAAACATGTATTTCACATATATCACAGAATAAGGAAGGGAAAGCAAAACTTATGCAATTTCTATGAATAAGTAGGTGAAGGGTTGAATAAATCACTTAAATTGAGCACAATATATATCATAAAATAGTGGTTTATCAAACTCACAACCATGTTATCATGAAATGAAAATAATACCAAGTAATATAACAGTATAAACGTAGATATAATAAAATAATAGCAGACGATAGAATAAATTAATAATACCTCGAGGCCAAGGGCTAGCTGAACGTATCATATCCAGTGGGTCTAAATCCAGGAAACCGCTAGAAGATCCATGATTGAAATAGCTGTAACAGTCCGACTAACTTGACCATATGTCTGTACGCCACGCGGCACATGCACCGGTATAACCACGAGAGAGCAGTTAATCCCCAATTGTACCCACCCATGTCCTCAAGCCTAGCTACGTATGGGGAGCCACCTAATGTGAATGCGGTTGCCGGACTTATCGGCAAATAGTTGAGTCCCTAATAGCATCATGATATAGGCCCGGGCATACCTCCTAACTCTGGGCTCATCGGCTCCCTCAAAAAGCTCTCCAAATGTCTCCTGGAACCAGCTGCAGTTCACTGCAAACTTCTGGATTTGGTTCGCAGGAGGTAACACACCTAGCAACTCCTGGAACCACACCTAAGCTAGCCGACCACCCTGGATGTACGTCTGAAAATCTGTCAGGCAACCATTAACATAATGTCTATCGATCGACAGTCCTTACTGGTACGCCACGTCCTACAGTGTAATAGTGCACTCCCCGAATGACATATGAAAAGTGTGTGTCTCCGGACGTCAGCGCTCAACAAACGCACTGACCAGGGGTTCATCCAGTCTGAACCATCTCTTGTTCAGCCTCGCAAGATGGTATAAGCCGGCCATCTGCAAGTACGGAACGTACCTCTCGTCTAGATGCATACCCTGCTGCCGTCGCATGCTCGAAATACATCGCTGGGGTTGCAAATAGAATGTACCAAAATATAAAAGCCACTAACATGATTCACTAACAAAACCACTAACGAAACCACTAACAAAAGCACTAATATCATTCACTAACAAAACCATTAACATCATTCACTATCAGAACCACTAACAAAACCACTAATATCATTCACTAACAAAATCACTAACAAAATCACTAACATCATTCACTATCAAAACTACTAACAAAACCATTAACATAACCACTTGTATGGCAATCCTATCTAACTTAGCAATGGTACATAATGACTACCATTCTAACACACGAGAGGTAAAAATATATATAAAAAAATAATTTATTCACTCCTATTTTAAAAGAACAAATTCGCACTAACCTCTTCATTGATAACACTAGCTATATGGGCTACTCCATCCAAATGATAAAGTCGGTCCGGATTATCCCCCATCGACTAAATATTCTGCTCAAGCCTTTGTTGGAGTCGTACTGGGTCGTTTTCTCTGGGATTTGGTGGGGGGTGGATTTAGAATAATGGTTCAAATGAGGTTACTTCGAACTCTTTATATAGAAAAAACAGGGGGTAATTCGAAACAGCCTATTTCGAATTACTATAGTCACGAAATTTTGGACTAGTTCGAATGATCCTGTTTCAAATTAGTGTGTGTGATGAGCGGATAAATTGTACGCTTTTTGGCATTATTTTTAGTATATTTTTAGTATGATCTAGTTAGTTTTTAGTATATTTTTATTAGTTTTTAGTTAAAATTCACTTTTCTGGACTTTACTATGAGTTTGTGTGTTTTTCTGTGATTTCAGGTATTTTCTGGCTGAAATTGAGGGACCTGAGCAAAAATCTGATCCAGAAACTCAAAAGGACTGCAGATGCTGTTGGATTCTGACCTCCCTGCACTCGAAGTGAATTTTCTGGAGCTACAGAAGCCCAATTGGCGCGCTCTCAACGGCGTTGGAAAGTAGACATCCTGGGCTTTCCAGCAATATATAATAGTCCATACTTTGCCCAAGATTTGATGGCCCAAACCGGCATTCAAAGTCACCTCAAGAAATTCCAGCGTTAAACGCCGGAACTGGCACCTAATTGGGAGTTAAACGCCCAAACTGGCACTAAAGCTGGCGTTTAACTCCAAGGAGAGTCTCTATACGAAAAAGCTTCATTGCTCAGCCCAAGCACACACCAAGTGGGCCCAGAAGTGAATTTTTATGTCATTTACTCATCCATGTACTAGTTTTCTATAAGTAGGACCCTTTTACTATTGTATTTTCATCTTTGGACATCTAGTTCTTAGATCAGATCTTGGTTCTTCTGGTTCCCTCTCTGGGGCCGAAACCAATGATCACTTTTGTTCTTATGTATTTTCAACGGTGGAGTTTCTACACACCATAGATTAAGGTGTGGAGCTCTGCTGTACCTCGAGTAGTAATGCAATTACTATTGTTCTTCTATTCAATTCCGCTTGTTCTTTGTCCAAGATATCACTTGTTCTTCAACTTGATGAAGGTGATGATTGACACTCATCATCATTCTCACCTATGAACAAGGTGACTGACAACCATTCTTGTTCTACAAGCATCCGAGGCTCTAGTGAATATCTCTTGGATTCTTCGGAATCTTCGTGGTATAGGCAGGACCTGATGGCGGCATTCAAGAGAATCCGGAAGGTCTAAACCTTGTCTGTGGTATTCTGAGTAGGATTCAATGATTGAATGAATGTGACGTGCTTCAAACCTGTAACCTACTGGGCGTTAGTGACAGACGCAAAAGAGTTATTCTATTCCGGTAGGGGAGGGAACCAAACCGGTGATTGGCAGCACTGTGACAGAGTGTGTGCATTAGCTTTCACTGCGCGGATGGGAGGTAGCTGCTGACAACAGTGAAACCCTACACGAGCTTGCCATGGAAAGGAGTAAGAAGGATTGGATGAAGACAGTAAGAAAGCAGAGAGACGGAAGGGAAGGCATCTTCATACGCTTGTCTGAAGCTCTTACACCAATGATATACATAAGTGTCCCTATCTTTATCTTTTATGTTATTTTCGTTCATCACCATTATACATTTGAGTCTGCCTGACTGAGATTTACAAGATGACCATAGCTTGCTTCATACCACCAATCTCCGTGGGATCGACCCTTACTCGCGTAAGGTTTATTACTTGGACGACCCAGTGCACTTGCTGGTTAGTTGTGCGAAGTTGTAGTGATCACAATTTCGTGCACCAAGTTTTTGGCGCCGTTGCCGGGGATTGTTCTTGTGTATGGACAACTGACGGTTCATCTTGTTGCTTAGATTAGGTATTTTTCTTCAGAGTTCTTAAGAATGAATTCTAGTGTTTCAAGGTGATGCTCTTATCATCACCAAAGCTGATTGATTCTCATCAATTTAGCTCTTGAATGCAATGTCCTGCTGAAGCTTTGCCGGCCATGTCTAATTCCTTTAGACTAAAGCTTTAGACTAACATTGCATGATTCCTGGAATTCTCATTAAGAATTTTGATACCTTTATTTTCCTTTTCACCTAATTTTCAAAAAATAACCAAAAAAAAAAATTTACAAAATCATAAAAACCAAAAATATTTGATGTTTCCTGCTTAAGTCTAGTGTCTCATCTTAAGTTTGGTGTCAATTGCATGCATTCATTCATGTGTCTTAAGGATCCTCAAGTAATTCTTGACGATTTTTGTGTTCTAATCTTTGAATTCTATTGACTTGAAGCATTTTGTGTGTCTCATATGCATTCTCATATTGTTAGTGTCAGTAGTATACAAACTGCTAAGTTTGGTGTCTTGCATGCATTGTTAATTGATTCCTCTTGCATTTTGATTATTAAGAATCCAAAAATATTTTTAATTTGTGTCTTTTCAAGTCAATGATACAAAGAATTGAAGATTCAGAACATACTGCAGAGGAACTATACAGAAAAAGCTGAGCATTCAAAAATGCCCAGTGAAGAAGGCAGACTGGCGTTTAAACGCCAGCCAGGGCACCTGGTTGGGCGTTTAACGCCCAAAGAGGTAGCATTTTGGGCGTTAAACGCCAGAATGTATACCATTCTGGGCGTTTAACGCCAGGATGGTGCTAGGGGGAAGATTCTGTTTTCAAAATCAATTTTTTTTCAAGATTTCAAAGTTTTCCAAAATCAAATCTTTTTCAAATCATATCTTTTCAATCAAATGTTTTCAAAATCAATTTCTTTCCTTTTTCAAAGATACTTACTAACAATTAATGATTTGATTGAACATTTTTTGCCTTTTCTATTAAGAACGGTTTTATGTTTCAATCATATCTTTTCTTGTTAGGCAAGTCATTAATTTTTAAAATCATATCTTTTCAAATTGTTTTCAAATCAAATCTTTTTAAAAATGTTTTTCAAATCATATCTTCTCAATTACATCTTTTTAAAACCAATCATATCTTCTTAACCACATCTTTTTAAAAATAGTTTTCAATCAAATCTTTTTGATTTCTAATTTCAAAATCTTTTTCAAAAAAATCACTTGATTTCTTTTCCACTCTTATTTTCGAAAATCAATTAAGTGTTTTTCAAAATGTTTTCAAAATCTTTTACTTAATTTTCGAAAATTACTTCCCTTCTTCTCACATCCTTCTATTTTTTGACTAACACTATTCCTTAATGCAAAATTCGAACTCCATCTTCTTTGATAAGTTCGAATTTTCTACTTCTGCCTTCTATTTTTCTGCCTCTGACACCTCAAGGAATCTCTATACTGTGACATAGAGGATTCCACATTTTCTTGTTCTCTTCTCTTTCATATGAGCAGGAACAAAGACAAAGGCATTCTTGTTGAAGCTGACCCTGAACCTGAGAGGACCTTGAAGCGAAAGCTAAGAGAAGCTAAGGCACAACTCTCTGTAGAAGATCTAACCGAATTCTTCAAAGAAGAAGAAGACATGGCAGCCGAGAACAACAACAATGCCAACAATGCAAGGAAGGTGCTGGGTGACTTTACTGCACCTACTCCCGATTTCTATGGGAGAAGCATCTCTATCCCTGCCATTGGAGCAAACAACTTTGAGCTTAAGCCTCAATTAGTTTCTCTAATGCAACAGAATTGCAAGTTCCATGGACTTCCATTGGAAGATCCTCATCAGTTTTTAGCTGAGTTCTTGCAAATCTGTGACACAGTCAAGACTAATGGGGTTGACCCTGAGGTCTACAGACTGATGCTATTCCCTTTTGCTGTAAGAGACAGAGCTAGGATATGGTTGGACTCACAACCTAAAGAAAGCCTGGACTCTTGGGAAAAGCTAGTCAATGCCTTCTTGGCAAAGTTCTTTCCACCTCAAAAATTGAGTAAGCTTAGAGTGGAAGTCCAAACCTTCAGACAAAAGGATGGAGAATCCCTCTATGAAGCTTGGGAAAGATACAAACAATTAATCAGAAAATGTCCTTCTGACATGCTGTCTGAATGGAGCATCATAGGTATTTTCTATGATGGTCTCTCTGAACTGTCCAAGATGTCTTTGGATAGCTCTGCTGGAGGATCTCTTCATCTGAAGAAGACGCCTACAGAAGCTCAAGAGCTCATTGAAATGGTTGCAAATAACCAATTCATGTACACTTCTGAAAGGAATCCTGTGAACAATGGGACTAGTCAGAAGAAAGGAGTTCTTGAGATTGATACTCTGAATGCCATTTTGGCTCAGAATAAAATATTGACTCAACAAGTCAATTTGATTTCTCAAAGTCTGTCTGGAATGCAAAATGCACCAAGCAGTACTAAGGATGCTTCATCTGAAGAAGAAGCCTACGATCCTGAGAACCCTTCAATGGAAGAGGTGAATTACCTAGGAGAATCCTATGGTAACACCTATAATTCTTCATGGAGAAATCACCCAAATTTCTCATGGAAGAATCAAGAGAAACCTCAACAAGGTTTTAACAACAACAATGGTGGAAGAAACAGGTTTAGCAATGGCAAGCCTTTTCCATCATCTTCTCAGCAACAGACAGAGAGTTCTAAGCAGAGTACTTCTGACTTAGCAACAATGGTCTCTGATCTAATAAAGACCACTCAAAGTTTCATGACTGAAACAAGGTCCTCCATTAGGAATTTGGAAGGACAAGTGGGTCAGCTGAGTAAGAAAATTACTGAACTCCCTCCTAGTACTCTCCCAAGCAATACAGAAGAAAATCCAAAAGGAGAGTGCAAAGCCATAAACATGGCCGAATTTGGAGAGGAAAGAGAGGAAGTGGACGCCACTGAGGAAGGCCTCAATGGGCGTGCACTAGCCTCAACTGAGTTCCCCAATGAGGAACCATGGGAATCTGAGGCTCAAAATGAGACCATAGAGATTCCATTGGACTTACTTCTGCCATTCATGAGCTCTGATGAGTATTCTTCCTCTGAAGAGGATGAGTATGTCACTGAAGAGCAAGTTGCTAAATACCTTGGAGCAATCATGAAGCTAAATGACAAGTTATTTGGAAATGAGACTTGGGAGGATGAACCCCCTTTGCTCACCAAAGAACTGGATGACTTGTCTAGGCAGAAATTACCTCAAAAGAGACAAGATCCTGGGAAGTGCATGGATGAATCCATCATCCTTGGCAGACCCTTCCTAGCCACAGCAAAGACTGTGATTGATGTTGATGGAGGAGAGTTGATCATTCAAGTGAATGAAGAATCCTTGGTGTTTAAGGCCCAAGGACATCCCTCTATCATCATGGAGAGGAAGCATGAAGAGCTTCTCTCAAAACAGAGCCAAGCAGAGCCCCCACAGTCAAACTCTAAGTTTGGTGTTGGGAGGCCACAACCAAACTCTAAGTTTGGTGTTGAACCCCCACATTCAAACTCTAAGTTTGGTGTTGGGAGGTTCCAACACGGTTCTGAGTATTTCTGAGGCTCCATGAGAGTCCTCTGTCAAGCTAATGACATTAAAGAAGCGCTTGTTGGGAGGCAACCCAATGTTTTATGGTTAATTATTTTCTTTTGTTATTTTATCTTTTTTGTAGGTTGATGATCATAAGAAGTCACAAAAACAATGAAAAAAGCAAAAACAAAATGAAAAACAGGAAGAAAAACAGCACACCCTGGAGGAAGATGCTGCTGGCGTTCAAACGCCAGTCAGCCTAGCAGTTGGGCGTTTAACGCCCAGTCTGGCACCCTTCTGGGCGTTTAACGCCAGAAATGGGCACCAGACTGGCGTTAAACGCCAGTAAAGGGCAAAAACCTGGCGTTAAACGCCAGGAATGGGCACCAGCCCGGCGTTTAACGCCAGAAATGGCTCAAAACGTGGATTTTGATGCCATTTGGTGCAGGGATGACTTTTCCTTGACACCTCAGGATCTGTGGACCCCACAGGATCCCCACCAACCCCACCACTCTCTCTCTTCTTCTTCACCCATTCACCAATCACCTCAACATCTCTTTCTCTTCACCACTCACATCCATCCTTCATAAACCACCACTTCTCCCCCTTTTGGCCGAACCACAACGCCATCTCCCTCTCCCCCATTTCTTCTTCTTCTACTCTCTTCTTTCTTCTTTTGCTCGAGGACGAGCAAACCTTTTAAGTTTGGTGTGGTAAAAGCATTGCTTTTTGTTTTTCCATAACCATTTATGGCATCCAAAGCCGGTTCAACTGAGAAGGCATGACCTCAAGCCCATCACTAAGAAGAAGATGGAGCAAACAAGAGACCCCTCTCATCAAGAAATCCCTGAGATACCTCAAGGGATGCACTTTCCTCCACAAGACTACTGGGAGCAAATTAACACCTCCCTAGGAAAATTAAGTTCCAACATGGGACAACTAAGGGTGGAGCACCAAGAACATGCCATCCTCCTCCATGAAATTGGAGAAGATCAAAGGATCATGAGAGAGGAGCAACAAAGACAAGGAAGAGACATTGAGGAGCTCAAGCACTCCATAGGATCTTCAAGAGGAAGAACAAGCCGCCATCACTAAGGTGGACCCGTTCTTTAATCTCCTTGTTCTTTATTTTCTGTTTTTCGAATTTTTATGCTTATGTTTATCCATGTTTGTGTCTTATGATCATTAGTGTCTTAGTGTCTATGCCTTAAAGCTATGAATATGAATCCATCACCTTTCTTAAATGAAAACTGTTTTTATCACAAAAGAACAAGAAGTACAGGATTTCAAATTCATCTTTAAAACTAGCTTAATTAGTTTGATGTGGTGACAATACTTGTTGTTCTCTGAATGTATGCTTAAACAGTGCATATGTCTTTTGAATTTGTGGTTCATGAATGTTAAAAATTGTTGGCTCTTGAAAGAATGATGAAAAAGGAGACATGTTACTGTGGATCTGAAAAATCATAAAAATGATTCTTGAAGCAAGAAAAAGCAGTGAATACAAAAAAAAAAAAAAGAAGGAGAAAAACGAAAAAAGGGAGAAAGAAAAAAAGAAAAGAAAAAGAAAGAAATAAAGTTGTGATCCAAGGCAAAAAGAGTGTGCTTAAGAACCCTGGACACCTCTAATTGGGGACTTTAGCAAAGCTGAGTCACAATCTGAAAAGGTTCACCCAATTATGTGTCTGTGGCATGTATGTATCCGGTGGTAATACTGGAAGACAGAGTGCTTTGGGCCACAGCCAAGACTCAATAAGTAGCTGTGTTCAAGAATCATCATACTTAACTAAGAGAATCAATAACACTATCTGGATTCTGAGTTCCTAAAGAAGCCAATCATTCTGAATTTCAAAGGATAAAGTGAGATGCCAAAACTGTTCGGAGGCAAAAAGCTACTAGTCCCGCTCATCTAATTTGGAGCTTAGTTTCATTGATAATTTGGAGTCTATAGTATATTCTCTTCTTTTTATCTTATTTGATTTTCAGTTGCTTGGGGACAAGCAACAATTTAAGTTTGGTGTTGTGATGAGCGGATAAATTGTACGCTTTTTGGCATTGTTTTTAGTATATTTTTAGTATGATCTAGTTAGTTTTTAGTATATTTTTATTAGTTTTTAGTTAAAATTCACTTTTCTGGACTTTACTATGAGTTTGTGTGTTTTTCTGTGATTTCAGGTATTTTCTGGCTGAAATTGAGGGACCTGAGCAAAAATCTGATCCAGAGACTCAAAAGGACTGCAGATGCTGTTGGATTCTGACCTCCCTGCACTCGAAGTAGATTTTCTGGAGCTACAGAAGCCCAATTGGCGCGCTCTCAACGGCGTTGGAAAGTAGACATCCTGGGCTTTCCAGCAATATATAATAGTCCATACTTTGCCCAAGATTTGATGGCCCAAACCGGCGTTCAAAGTCACCTCAAGAAATTCCAGCGTTAAACGCCGGAACTGGCACCTAATTGGGAGTTAAACGCCCAAACTGGCACTAAAGCTGGCGTTTAACTCCAAGGAGAGTCTCTACACGAAAAAGCTTCATTGCTCAGCCCAAGCACACACCAAGTGGGCCCGGAAGTGGATTTTTATGTCATTTACTCATCCATGTACTAGTTTTCTATAAGTAGGACCCTTTTACTATTGTATTTTCATCTTTGGACATCTAGTTCTTAGATCAGATCTTGGTTCTTCTGGTTCCCTCTCTGGGGCCGAAACCAATGATCACTTTTGTTCTTATGTATTTTCAACGGTGGAGTTTCTACACACCATAGATTAAGGTGTGGAGCTCTGCTGTACCTCGAGTAGTAATGCAATTACTATTGTTCTTCTATTCAATTCCGCTTGTTCTTTGTCCAAGATATCACTTGTTCTTCAACTTGATGAAGGTGATGATTGACACTCATCATCATTCTCACCTATGAACAAGGTGACTGACAACCATTCTTGTTCTACAAGCATCCGAGGCTCTAGTGAATATCTCTTGGATTCTTCGGAATCTTCGTGGTATAGGCAGGACCTGATGGCGGCATTCAAGAGAATCCGGAAGGTCTAAACCTTGTCTGTGGTATTCTGAGTAGGATTCAATGATTGAATGACTGTGACGTGCTTCAAACCTGTAACCTACTGGGCGTTAGTGACAGACGCAAAAGAGTTATTCTATTCCGGTAGGGGAGGGAACCAAACCGGTGATTGGCAGCACTGTGACAGAGTGTGTGCATTAGCTTTCACTGCGCGGATGGGAGGTAGCTGCTGACAACAGTGAAACCCTACACGAGCTTGCCATGGAAAGGAGTAAGAAGGATTGGATGAAGACAGTAAGAAAGCAGAGAGACGGAAGGGAAGGCATCTTCATACGCTTGTCTGAAGCTCTTACACCAATGATATACATAAGTGTCCCTATCTTTATCTTTTATGTTATTTTCGTTCATCACCATTATACATTTGAGTCTGCCTGACTGAGATTTACAAGATGACCATAGCTTGCTTCATACCACCAATCTCCGTGGGATCGACCCTTACTCGCGTAAGGTTTATTACTTGGACGACCCAGTGCACTTGCTGGTTAGTTGTGCGAAGTTGTAGTGATCACAATTTCGTGCACCAGTGTGTTAGTGTGTGTGTGTGTGTAATTCGAATCAGGGTGATTCGAATTAGTATGTGTTAGTGTGTGTGTGTAAATTGAATTTGTATGATTCGAATTACTATGGTATGTGTAATTCGAGCGGCTCTAATTCGAACTATATAGAAAAGTGCTCTTGGTAGAACCTTGTAACGTTTTTATCTTCGGTAGAATTGTATAAAACAACCCTCTACTTGGTTTATATGCGTCATTTGCCCTAAAATTTATTTTTAAATAAATACTCTAATTCAATTATTAGAGATAATAAAAATCAATTTCCTTTATAATCATGAAATAAAATTAAAAATCTAATTATTCAACTTAAAGTATATAAAATCCTTATTATTATTCAATTACTAAAACTTTAAATCATAAATAAAAAATTACTTAATTTATATATAAAATCTCTTAAAAATATAATCTTAATTAAATATAATAAATAATAAATAAATTTATTATTTAATTTTTTTAGAAATACGGGGTCTTACACCTTGACCCTGTCCCTGTCTTCTGTATCATTTTGGACTTAGAATGATATCCTCTGCTACTATTAATAAGAACATTTTTTCTGTTTTGATTTTATAATTTGAATTTCACTAATTTTGTTTTGAATCTCAATTTTTGTAAGTTGTTTTTTAAATTGACTTTTTTTATTTATTTACAAATGTACTATCTAAAATTTTTTTATTTACAAATGGGCAACCTAAAAAGCTAAACCTTTGATAACAGGTTCATTTTTAAAGAATACTGTACTTTCTATTTTTTTTTGGAATACACTAATTTTTACTAATTTTATCAAACACACTAAAAAATAAAAAAAAAATTTTAATAAAAATTTTTTTTTTAATAACTTAATAACACCCAAACAAACTCTATATATTTACATTTTCTTTTTGATTCATACATGAATTTAACATAAATACAAAAAAGTCAAGATGCTTAACTTGAGTTTATTCTATTTTTCTGCAACTATATTTATGTGAGGTTAGACTGTAGTGAATGAAATGTACATACCTTTATAATATTATTTTATTAATAAAATTAAATAAGAACTATACGTTTAACCACCTTTTTGATACGAAACATAGTAAGTTTTTGGATTGATATGCCCACGATGTATTAGACCTACATTTTTTTGGATTAGTATGCATAGGATTGGTATGCGCTACATGCACATCACTTTCAGCTACTATTTTAGCTATTGTATTAAATACGTATACAATACAAAATACAAAATACAACATTTAAAACTCAAAAATAGAAATCTCATTCTCATGCGCTCGCTGAACAATGTTCTTCTTTTCTCCTTTCCTTACTCTCACTCTCACTCTCCGATGCCACTCTTTCCTCATCCTCATTCTCAATGGTGATTCTCCTTTCCTCTCTCTCCGGCGGCACGATTCTCCTTCTCCCTGTCTCCGATGGCACGATTCTCCTTCGCTCTCTTTCAAGCGCGGTTGCAAGTCTCCTTCCTCTGTCTCGGGTGCGGTGCTCTTTGTCTCAGGCGCTTTCATCGACTGTATTTTCCTTGTTTGATTCTTCAAGATAAATTTCTATTCCTTATTTTATTCTGCATTTTTCTTACATTTTTCTTGTTTTATTCTATTAGCTTCTTCGATGGTTTTATCCAGGTTAAAAAAATAAACATAGTTTAATTATGCTCAATTTTTAAAAATTATATTATAGCATAGTTGGATGTTTTCCTATCCAATGCTCTTGTCAACATTTATGTCAGAATTGGCAATTTTTTTTGCGCGCAGAAGTTGTTTGTTGAAACTCCCCAAAGGAACATTGTTTCCTGGTCTTGTTTGATTTCATGATATGCACAAAATGGCATGTCAGATGACGCTTGTATTCTATTCAAAGAGATGATTTCTGCTGGCCTCATGCCAAATCACTAGCCATTGGCTATGCCCTTCGAACTTGCCAAGACGGAGGTCCAACTAGGCTTAAACTCGGCATGGATATTCATGCCTTAATTTCTAAGTCTCCATTTTCTTCAGACTTAAACAAATGTGATATCTACAGCATGTTTGATTATAACTGGATTTTTGTTATATGATTTGGAGTCTATTTGATTATGCTCAGCTTTTAAAATATGATATTACATCATGTTTAATTATAGCATACTTGATATTTGATTATTGAGTTTTAACTTTTTTTACATTTTGAATTTGATTGGATTTTAGTTGTTTAATTTGCTAGTTTTGAAATATACAAAAGAAGACTGCACCAAAACAAGTAGAAACAGAACCAGAAAACAGGGACATCAAAGAAAAAAAATTAATTCTATTATATCTATCCCTATACATCAAACACATGCAAAAACCAAAGTGCATATAATTAACTGAAATATATAATTGTGGTGTCATACCTATTTATTAGGTATGTCGTATCAAAGCTCACAACGTCACCAAAGTACTCATAAGCAGCACGACTCTAGCATCAGCCTAAAAAGCATGTTTTATGCGATGTTGCTCATCCAATTTAACTTCGTAAAAGAAGTTGCGGTTTTGTTGTTGCATCCTATAAAAATACTGCATTAATAATTGTGCATCCCCTTCTTCTTCAATGACTCTGACACTTCTTGCTACATGATTCCGAAGATCTTTTTCAGTAAAAGTTAATTTATCATAGCCACCAGCAGCAGTTGCTAAGCTTTGATAGGTGTTTCTTATTGTAACACCAACTTGATCATTGATCTCAGCTATCCGTTTGGCATGCAAGCTTAATTTCCTATTCTTTCTCAGAGTCTTTGCCAAGCTAGGACTAATAGCATGGTTGTGCTGGATATTCACAAAAGTTGACACATATTCCATTTTCTTATCCCTTTTCACAATAATCCTAACTTTACAATTTCGCTCGAAAGTTGGATTTGTCTTCTTTAGTGGATCAATTTTTATCTTCGATAACCAGCTCTAGAACATACCAAGATTTGGTATGTAATTTGTCTATTTTGATCCCACTTAGTAGTTCTTATATTCCATGAAAAACTAACTCTTTTTGCATAATTGGTATAAAAAGTTTCATAATCTTTCACAGAGGAGAATGTCATTCCTATGCTTGGAACAACCTAAAACATAGATAATAAAAAATTTAAAATATAATCAGGTATAAAAATACTCTCAATTTTCTATGAATGAACAAGACAAATTAGTAGTCAAGCACTGAATCTAAGTATAATCAAACTCAGTAAACATATATAATCAAACTCAATAGTCAAATATAGCACTGATCCTGAATATAATCAAACTCGGTAAACATGATAATCAAACTCAATAGTCAAATATAGCACTAAACCCCAACACATTCATAGAATCAGAATCATCATCTGATCTAAGAAAATGCAGAGATTTTAATCATGCAAAACTACCAATTTGACTCCAATCCAGAAGCTAAACATTTTTCTCATTACACAAATTTTTTAGGATATAATCACACAATGTACATGATGTAAAAGGATCTAAATGACATAATGAAGCCACATATCATAAGCATAAGCCAAATCAGAAGCATTTGCATAACTAGATAATCAACAAAATTAAAATAAAATCAAGAGTAAAACATGGATAATAAAAAAATTAAAATCAAATCAAGAATAAAAAAATTAACATATGAAGTAAATTAAACACAAACCTCATCATTCGAGCTTGTGGATTCCATTGAATCAAAAGTTATAATCGAAATCCTAAGATAACAAGAATAAAAAATGGCGCGAAGCAAATCAGACGGAAGCGTGGAGAAGAGAAGAAAGCGCAAGAGATTATGGCGCGAAGCAAAACGAAAGAAGTGAGATTGGCGCAATCAAAGAGAAGTAAGTAGTGAGGTTGGCGCAATCGAAGAGAAGATAAGAGAATTGAGGTGCATGAGAAGAGAAAAGAAGAAAGCGTGAGAGATTTTGGCGCGATGAAGAAATCTCACTCTCATCGCATTGTGCTACTGCTGAAAAATAGTGTACAAATAGCATTTTCTTTTTTATTGTATTTTAGTGAAAGTGGCTGAATTGGTGGCTGAAAAATAGTGTACAAATAACATTTTCTTTTAATCCTTTAGTCTATTTTATCCTGTATCTAAATATAGTTATATGTTCGTTTAGTTTTTTAGTTAGATTAAAAAGAGAATTACACAAGTATATCTTTTATTCAGATGATATTAAGGATCAACTACTATTGCTAACAATAGGACTTTAAAGGAATCACGTAAGTGAATTAAATAATTTAGTCACACCAAAAAGCTCTTTTATCATCATTTCAGACCCTGCGCGGGAACGTGTACTAGTTTTGTTAAAATATACTCATGTCTTACGTCTCCCTTATGACCCAAAAAGAAAAAGAGAAAAGTCTACCTTATGTACTTTTTGTCTTTTTCTTTCATTAATCTTGTTCATTAGTAAGAATAATTAACTTCTATCAATTTTAAGGTTTCAAACACCTTGAATCATCTCTATTGAATCTACTGGCATCACATTAACTAATGTGAGAACACCGCAATGAAAGGTTGAGAGAACACATTGACAATACGGTCACCCAACCTGTTCCATAACGTAGAACAGACACATAAGAAACCAAACTTATATACATACATGAAAAAAACATAAATAAGATCAAATTCTGCAAATGTATGTCTCAAACATAACTAATACAGAAATTAAATTCGGTCATTCACTGATGAGTCCATTTTGAAAACGTTATTATTACAAGCTCTTCCCCTCAACAACCTTCCAGTCTCGAAACATGTTCCCATTCCGATGCTAAGCCATCGGCAGGATGCTGATTGTTGTAGTCAAACTTGTGGTTCTCGCAAGGCTGAATTTCTTCACTGTCCTCCAAATCGAGTTGAAGCTCCTTTGGAATTGACTTGTCAACAGCACTGTAAGAACTGAGATACACAATGGAAGGATTTACATGAACATCTAAACTCTCAACTACTGATGCCTTTGCGTCAAGTATTGTGTTATCCATTCCTTTGTCAGCAAATCCATCTAACAGTGTGTCTTTTGAAGATGAACTCAAATCTTCGACACGGGATTTAAGAATATGAAATCTTGCCATGACAGATGCCTCATGATCATCCACCTTCATTTTGCTTAGAAGAGGAGATTCTTGGCTAAAATTAATATGGGTTTGAACTTCTTTTCCTTTGGATGGAGAATTGTCACCTCGAGTTCTCAGAATGTGAAATCTAGCCAAAACAGAAGCTTCACCATTCCCAACATCTTTCTTTGTGCTAGAAAGATTAGAATTCTGGACAAGACTATCCAGGTTTTGACTAGTATTTCCCTCAGGTGTCAATGGATTAGGCTTGTTCATGTCAATAGAAGATTTTGAACCAGGCATATTCTTAGCATTTGCATCTGCATCAATGTGTGTTGCAAAACTTTGGCTTATATTAGATTGATCTTCCACGTCTGCAACATAAAAAGGAATACAAAAACATGATGTAAATTTTTATAAAAATAAAAAATAGAGGAACATATCATTTGTTTAGGAGTAAAGTATCGTTTTTGTCCCAACGTTTGGAGTAAGTCTCAAAGTTGTCTCTAACGTTTGAATCGTCCTATTTAAGTCTCTAACGTTTCAAAATTGGCTTAATGTTGTCTTGCCGTTAGGAATCTGTTAACGAAATTGAGGACAAAATTGAGACGATTTTGAAACGTTAAGGACTTAAATAGGACGAAAACGTTGGGAACAAAAACGATACATAGAAATAAATTTTAATTTTATCCTTCACTAATATCAATCTTTTACAGTACATAGTTATTCAATTATTTTTTAATCACATTTAAGTAAATTACACTTAATTACACAGCTTTTATTCTAAATAAATTAATTTTTTATAATTTTACTTTTAAAGAATTTTACTCATCATGAAATGTTTGTAAAATGACTAGAATCACGTTACTTTATTGTATATGTATCATTTTTTTCGCCACAAATTTATGTGCTAGTCATTCTACACACATTTTTTGATGGGTAGAAATTTTTTAAGAGTAAAATTATAAAAAATAAATTTATTTAGAATAAAGTTAATGTGATTAAATATAATTTACTTAGATGTGATTAAAAAATAATTGAATAACCATGTACCGTAAAAAATTGATATTATTGAAAGTAAAATTAAAATTTATTTATATGTATCGTTTTTGTCCCCAACGTATTCGTCCTATTTAAGTCCCTAACGTTTCAAAATCGTCTCAATTTTGTCCTGCCGTCAATTCCGTTAACAGATTTCTAATGGCAGGACAACATTGAGTCAATTTTGAAACATTAGGGACTTAAATAGGACGATTCAAACGTTAGGGATAACTTTGAAACTTACCCCAAACGTTGCGGACAAAAACGATACTTTACTCTTTGTTTAAATACTATTTTATCTAGTACTGTATAGTAACAAATGACCCGTTTGATATACCAAAAACAACACAGTCAACCTTTTTGCTTGAGCCTCTTGATTTCATTCTTCATTTGATTGTAGCGAGCTTTATAATGAATGGAACACAACGAAGCTTCAGCTTCAAGCCATAGATTCTTATATAGCACTGAAGTTTGAGACTCCACTTCATCATCATCATCATCATCATGCAGATTCTCACTAAGAATCTTCTTTAAAGCCTATAAAGCAAAAGTATGCAACAATTAATTTTCACCCCTTTAGTCGTAAGGATATTTGAAAGGATAAACAGGAAGAATAAATGAGATATTAAAGCACCTTAGTCATTTCATCTTCTTTTTTCATTTCTGCATCACCCCTTGGAGAAATGGAGCTTGAAAGTTGTTGGACTAATTTTCCAGATTTGATATGCAGGTTTTTTGCCTCTTCAACAAGTGGATTCTCAAGCTCAACCTTAGGAATCTCTGGTACTAATTGGGTTACTTGGTGCTTCACAAAACTTGCATTCTAAGAATACAGATGCAAAACATACAAGTTATGTAATATAGTACTAACTATTTAACTGGCGTACAACACATCCTCATGGAATTCAAAACCAATTAAAATAAACAGCTTATCAGCAATAGCTAGACATATGTTGTATTAACCTTTGCTGAGAGATGCTATATATATTGAATAAATTGAAGATATAAGAATATACCTGTTGAAGCTTGCATGATTCTCTGGCATGCCTGGAAGTTCCGGGATGTGGTGAAGGAAATTCTTGCAAAGGGGTAATTCTTTCAGCATTCTTTAAAGAACATGCATTGAGATTACTGATCACAACTTTTAGTACGTTGAAATCTTGTTCTTTCAATTCACAGGCATCATTCATGCAATGAAAAAGAAGCAATTCTGACATATTGTGCATCGTATCAACCAGCATTTGGACATTTAATTTTGGACTTGATACTTTCTCAGCAGACTTTTCAAGTGATTTAGATGCATCTACTACAGTAGTAGAAGACAAGGTATTTTCTGGGATCTGAGATATACCACATTTCAAATCATCATTCACATTGCTCCCAGCACTCACATCAGTTTCATTCATATTGTTTCCAGCATTAGCACCATCAGTCTCCGGTTTATGATACAGCAGTTTGTTTTCATCTACAAGAGAATGATCTATCCAAGAGGTTCTAGAATCACGATGATGAATTGGCTTGACTGGTGGGACATTTTTTTCCTTCACTTCAGTAACGCCATTCAGGTATTTAACCTCAGAATTACAGCTTGGCTCAGACTGAAAAGAGGTATTACGCGTTGCATTATAAGAATTGCAATTTGGATATTTAAAATTCAATGCCGGAATTTTCCTTAGATCTATATCTTCTTGATGGACAAAATCATTTAGATCATGATTGTTGTTTGAAATTTTACTTGATCTTTTCACATTATTGTCGGTGTCAAGCAAACAATTCTGAGGCTCTTGAATAACATAACCAGAGAACTTCTCAGTTTTCTGCACATATTCCAAAGGCTTGGTCTCAGAAGTTTCATAACGAGAAAAGTAACCGGAAGGGGCGCCCTTCCAGCAAGGTGAGTCTACAGCAGGATTGCATCGATCTGCACTGCCAAAAGATTTCTCGATGGAATTGACATCCCGATTAGCACTGAGTCTCAAGCTCAATTTATCCAAATCCACATGAGAATCTTGAACTCCATTTGTCTCTTTAAATATATAGTCCACAACATTCCTTGGATCGATCTTGTCCATTGCATTGTTTGATGAGAATGGTTCATTTCTTTCTAGATGCAGGCGGAGATGACTTAAATCAAAGCCACCTGAAGTTCCAGAACTAAGTCCTTGATCAGCCTCCATTACCTTATATAAATTATTGTTTCCAAGGTCTCCATCTGTAGGATCATTGTTCATTTTCAAATCCATGACCAGACCTGGTATAGGTGACGAAGATGTTGTATCAACTCGTAATGGCCTATCACAACGCTGCCTGGAAAATTTGTCGTAAGAACTAACACGTGACAAGTTCCCTGAATCACCAGCTTTCGCAGGAGCCTCACCATGTGTTTCTAGAGGTAATAAAGTGGATCCCATAACAGATATACCTGAAACCTCAACTGGCGTGGGTTTGAAGCTTCCCCACAAACAAGATTTACTATCCAAATGATCAGCACTTGCAGCAGGAATGCTCTGTTTTTCCCAACCAGTAGTTTGTGCAACTTTGCTATTAACAGAGTCTGTCCCTTCTTGACCTCCTGCATTAAAATAAATAATTTGTTTTCACGATAATCATGACATCCTGCATTAAAACAAATAATTTCTCACAGGGCACCACACAAATTTCAAACATTGAGGGAAAAAAATCTTCATTTGAAATTCGGAACGTTAATTTCGTTCTTATCCTGCAAAAAGTTTCTCACACAACCATTTAAGTAAGCAATAGAACACAACTACAATGAGCATAACAACTTGGACAACACCAACAATAAATAAGGCCAAAAAAAAACCTTGGTTCATCCTTTCTTCAACAGCAGAACCAGCAACGTTTGTTTGATTTGCGGAGAAACTGGTCCCAACACCCACATGCATTCCCTTACCATGGTTCAACTCTGCAAACTGATTCCACAATCCAGCACTTGGACCAATAAACCCTACTTCAGGTGAATTCTTAGCAAAATCAGCAATAGTGGAGCCATCCAAGGAAGCAAACCCGGATGATATCGCAGGCCAATTATTAGGTACAACAGAAGGAGCTGGATCATGAATTGGGGATGGAACATACGAAGAATAGTAAAATTGAGAATCAACATGGCTCGGTTCTCCACCATTATTGGAAGAACACTGATCATAAGAGAATGAGTCCATAGTAGCCAGACCTAGAGACTTAAATTGAGGCAATCGAACACTGGAAGAGGAATCAACAACGGAATAGCCATAAGGTTTTGAAGGAGGAGGCGCGGAATCCAATTCTCTGATAGGGTTGGAGAAGAAATCGTAGCCGTAGGATCGGGGTTGAAGAGCGGATTCAGCAGAATCGGGAAACGGCAGGGCCGAAACGACGTCGTTGGGGGAGAATCGATTGACGCTAAAGGGGGCCGCAAAAGCAGATAGATTTGAAGAGGGTGAGGGATAGTATGCCCAATCGTTGCTGTGCGAACCAACGCCCTTCATCGCCTGAGAGAGAGAGAGAGAGAGAGAGAGATTAGAAATTTGAGAATTCAACGGAGAAATTGGGGAAAGAGAGAAAGGAGTGACGTAACAGAATGGGTAGCGGGAATCGGAGGATAAACAGCATGAGATAACGGAGACGACTGAAAGTCTGAAACTACCACTGGTGGGTCTCACTGCTTATGGGCTATGGCCTGTGCTTTTTAGTTTTTTCAATTCGAATATATTTCTCACACACGACGCAAGTGTTTAACTTTTAATTTAGGATAGTCACCCAAAAACTTTTAATTTAAGAAAAAAGACATATACGTCCTGATTTTTTAAATTTTTTATAAATATATTTATGATAAAATTTAAATACAAAAAAAATTTTAATTTTAATAAATAGAGGATAATTTAGTTTTTCTGTATATTTGTCTCTCATACACCAAATAGAATTAGTTATCATGGCTGAAATAGTGTCTAGGTATCCGTTACAGTGCCACGTTAAAAGCGGAATAAAGTTCGAAAGACAAATAAGTCATTGACGTCATTTTGCAAATAAAATTCGAAAGACAAATAGGTCTTTAAAAATTGAGTTCATTATACTTCTATTATGCTTCTATTATGAGAATTTAGTTTATAAAATTATACTTGTATTTTAAAATCTAGTTAACTTATTGTATTCTGTAATTTAAATTATTTGTATTAAAATTGTAGAAATTGGGCTTGTTCCGTTTTTATTTTTTTTCTTAAATTACATTAGTTCAGATTTAGTGCATTTGTATATTATATTAGAATTTGTAAATTGCATTAGTTCAGTTTTGATCATACCAATGGCATTAGTTAGCATCAGTTCATTTATGCATTAAGTCAATATTAGTTCATTTGTCCATCATTCATGTATTAAGTTAGCATTAGTGCATTTGTGTATTATATTAGAACTAGTATTTTTATCCATAATAACATTACGAGAATAATTTTTTTTTAAAATTATAGTTCACTTTGTTCTAACGACATAAATTATGCATGGCACAAAAGATTTATAAAATCAAATTACTTTTAAAAAAAGTCGTAAGTTGACAAAAGTATCTGACTAAGAAAACTAAGATATCTGCGGATAAAAAATTAAATAATAAGATTTTTAGTTATTATTTTTATATGAAAAGTCTAATTTTTATTAATAATTAATTTTAACATTCGTTATCTAAAATTTAAAATAATTTAATATGTATACTTTTACATTTAAAATATTTTAATTGTAAAAAAATATCGGATGATATATTTTGATTTGTCAAATTACTAATATAAAATATAATTATATATACAGTAAAAATAGTAGAGAGAAATAGAAAAATGAAGAGAAGTAGATGAGAGAATTTAGGGAAGGAGTTTATTAATTTTGAAAAAAAATATTTTCTCTCAATTTTAATAAGAGTGTTATGTGACATATTTAATTATTAAATTAAATAGTAATATATGATACATAATATAGGTATATTTTAATTAGATAGTAATATATGATACATATAGAAATATAATGAACTAAATTCTTAAAGACTTATTTGTCCTTCAAACTTTATTTCAAAATGACGTCAAGGACTTATTTGTCTTTCAAATTTTATTCTCCTTTTAATGTGGCACTGTAATGGATACCTGAACACCGTTTCAACCACATCAATCAATTCTATTTGTTGTATAAAAAATAAATAGACGAAAAAATTAAATTATCCTCCGTTTATTAAAATCAAAAATTTTGTTATATTTAAATTTTACTCAAAAATATATTTGTCAAGAATTTAAAAAATTAGGACGTATCTGTTTTTTTTTTTCCTCTTTAATTTAAGGACAGTCTTATGGTACCTAATAAGAGCTTTTTTTTTTCAGCAGCTGCCGAAGAGACGTGGTGTAATTAGAGTTTGACGTGTGTTAAAGTTATTTGGGTACGTGTGGATAGTATTTGCTGGGATATCTGCGAAAACGTAGAGAATGCAAATTTTGTAGCAAGCATGTGGTTTAATTACATGGATTACTGTGTTGTGAATGATGATAACTATGGTATTGGGTTTTTTTGTTATTCATGCATGTTTTGCTCTTTTGACATACACATTTTTTACTTGGGCTATTATTTTTGTGGATGCTAGTTGTGAATATAACTTATTTTTTGTTTCGCAAAAATAACAAAAAAAACTCATGTTCTTTATTTTCAAAAAGAAAAATACTTTTTATTATTTTGTAGAATTTTGACATAGCAATGCTCAATTTATGAAGGAGATTTTAATTTTAAATTTAATTTATGAAGAATGAAGATGTTTAAAAAATCTAATAATAGTAAACTCTATAATCATATTATGTTTAAATAATAACCATAAATGCAGTTCATGATAAATATAATAATATTAATAATTTAACTTATGATAAAAGTTTAGGTTGATTTAGACGTGATTTAGCAAAATTTTATTTTTTAAAAATAATTTATAAAAGTTACTTTTTAAAAAAGATCTTTTTTAAAAAAATAGTATCGATATTTAATAACTTAAATTAAAAATAGATTTAATAAGTATAAACAACAATAATTATATTTAATAAAATAATTATTAAAATTTAAAAATATTATAATAAATATAAATATAAGAGTTAAATTTAAAAATTAATTAATGTATAAGGTTATACTAAATTTTTTATTTTTGATAAGTGCAAACTAATTTTAAAAAATTAAAAAATTGAAAAGTTGTAAAAAAAGATTTGTGAATGTTTTAGATTTATTTAAAACGCAAAAATAAAAGTATCCTTTAATCAAATAAATGAGTTATTTTTTATAGAAAAAAAAGAAAAAAAATTAGTATGCTAGGGTTTACATAAGAGGCTTTAGATTTTAAATTTCACAATTTAGGGTATACAATTTATGCCAAAACTCATAAATAAGAATTTTTGGTTGAAACAACGGCTAAATTATTATTCTTCGAGTGTCCCTTACTCGATTGAAACTATATTTAGCGCCAAAATCTACATAAGAGGTCATTCTTAACCAAAGCAAGATGTTATAAGAGGTCATTCAAGTGTACAGAATTTGTTAACTTGTTTGGAAATACAACCGTTCCAAGCACGTAGATGATGTAAGCTCGGACATACTGCTTGATCGACTCCTATGCGTCTAACGGTTCGATATCTCTGCATTGCCGAATCCATGCAAGATTTACCTTACCTAATACATGATCGTCCGGACCGGACAGCCTACCAAAACAAGCTAAGTAGTTCTCCACCAAGAACTAGTGACTGCTATCCGTTCTACCTGTGATGGGCTCCCCATTAACCGGAAAGCCAAGTATATGTGTGTCACGTCTTCTAGTGTTACAGTCACTTCGCCGACTAGAAGGTAAAACGTGCGCGTTTCAGGCTTCCATCGTTCTACCAAAGTACTCAGCAGTATAGAATGTCCTCTCATTTCACCTACTTGCAGATGGTAAAACCCAATTAATGCTAGAGTCGATGTAGCTATCTCGTTATAAGTTTCTAGTTGATCAAGTTTGTTGAACAACAAATTCCTAATAGTCTGCAAAAAAATTATTAATATTAATTAATAACTATAATTAGTGTTAATACTAATAATAACAGTAACAATGATGATGATAATTGATGGTTATCAGTGGCTAAGAGAAAGGGGTTGAATCTTAGCCCTCTTTTTCTAAATATTACTTTCTGCCTTTTAGAATAGCTCCAGGAGATATTTCTACTTTTTGTCTCATAACTGGTCAAGAGACATTTTCTTTTTGTCTTGTAACCGGTTAGGAGATATTTTTCAATTTTGTTTTCTACGAACAGAAACAGAAAAGGAGTAGAAGAGAAAAAGAGAATCACACATAGAAGTATCCTGATTCAGCTGTTAAGTGCAATGCAGCCTACATCCAGTCTCCATCACAATAGTGACGAAATTTCACTATAATTAAACTAATTACAGACACCAATTCTTTCCTAGGAACTACCCATTCCTATCTGGGACAAGTCCAGAATCTATCCCCCAAAACTGAACTTGACTTGGTCACCTACCAAGCTTTCAACTGCAAAGTGCTAACCCAACTTGCAAGGGGATTCCCACAGAATCATGATACACAACATATAGATGTACAAAGGACCTCTAAGACATCTATGACTTTTTCTTTAATTTTGCACTCTCTACCTTTTTTTTCTCACTGGCTTTTTCTTACAAACCTCACACTGTTTGTCTTTTTCACCATGAGACTCAGACAGACAGAACTAAAGAAAAGAAAACAAAATGTAACACATTGAAGGAGAAGAACTTCTGTTAGCTTGGGTAGCTATGAAAACTCTGTGCTTACTCTCCTTGATTCAACTCTTGACCGTTCACCCTTATTATAGAAGGGAAAGCTTCCAAGGTTGAAACTGATTCAACCAAGCCACCCTCTCCTTCTTCAATACCAAAGGCCGGTTCGGACAGAGAGAAGAGAGAGGAAAAACCGAAATCAAATCAACATGCATGTACCTCTCTCTCATACCTTCTCATCAAGCTTCATCAATCTGAGCCTTCCATTTTGACTTTGTTCCCAAGAAAGAATTCTGACCCTTGATGAACTCTTGATCCTTAACAGCTCCATCTGTTCCATTTTTGCTTCTTTCTCTACGTATCTATAGTAGCTACCTTTTGTCTTGGATGAACAAAAGTGGAAACGAGCTTCACCTCAGGGATCTTCTCTGACCGAAATGGATTGCTTCTACTTTTAGCATGGAGATCTTGAAGCTTCTTCTTCACACCTTGTCTTTAGTGACAAAAATCTCAGTCACGCCATATTGTAGATCTTCTTTTCTCAAAGGCCATCACCCTAGCCTTTTGCTTCTTTCTAGCTCCTCTCATGATTTCTCTGATAACTTTCACCTTATTCTTTTCTGTTGACATGACCGAAGAAGAGAGAGAAGAGAGAGAAGAAAAAAATTTTTGGAAGCAATGAATGAATTAAACCAAATTAAATCTCACTTCCATTCCCCTATGCATAGTAACGTGTGAAGCATTAAAAGCAATCAAATCAATTTAATTTTTCTCTTTCCTGTTACCAATGCATGTAATTAAGCCAATTGAATTAACTTTGAATTCCATTCCATAAGGGAAATAGGTAACCGAACTCATCATGCTCCATTTCCTTTCTTTTTTTTCTTCAATTTCGGACAAACAAATTGTTGGATCCGAAGGAAGCATTTGTTTTGGGCTCTTCACATCTTTCATGGCCTAATTAATATTTGCAATACAAAAAATGATTCAGCCCCAATGCTTGAAATATTTTTGTACAAAAGCTGAATATGTTTTCATTACATTGGGCTTGTGTATCTTTTGGCCCAATAACAAAAATCTGCACACTGACAAAATTATTAAACAAACAATTGGATGCATAAATTAAATTAATAATTTTATAATTAACAATTCTAATAATATTTGATAATCACATTAATTTAAAGTTTTTCAAACTCATCAATAATAATAATAATAATAATAATAATAATAATAATAATAATAGCAGTCATACTGATGACCGGATTTCACTACCCCATAAACTTTTTTATTATGAATCCGTTCTTTTGGCAAGCGCACCAAAATTATTGTTAAGTAATAATCACTAGGAGTGGGATCGTATCCACAGAAATTGGTAGATTTGAGCAATGTTAATCAATTGGTGAATTAGTTAAGCTGAGCAATATAGAGTATGGTTGCAGAAGTTGTAAATGAAAAAGAAAGTAAATGGCTCAAAGGTAAAGAAGAGAAATAAAGTGCATAAGAGAAAATGACAAGAATGTAAAGTGCAGAATCATAAATGACTGAATTATAAATGGAAATGGGGATTAACAGAATTATAAAGAAAGCTATAAAGAATGTAGAAGATGAGAATAGGGGGATTCATTAAGATTGGGAGATATTGTTCTCTTTGGATTAGATCTAGCTCATCTCATCTTCAATCATGCAACTCATTGACCTCTTGGGAATCATGATTGATTGAGTCCCAATCCTTTGGTGACTCAATCTTTCAAATCTTGATAATCAGCCAATTCCTTGGTCTAATTGCTCACAAAGAGAGATATGCTTGGTCTCTGATTATACCACACATCATCATAGGTCCAAGTAATAGGTGGATTATATGTCACCATATCCAGTCACCAAAATCCAGATTCTACTCAAGTGTGAGAAGGGATTTCAAGCATGGTTTCATGTTTCCTTTTCCAAGGTTCCCATGAAACCCATTTTGCATTCAACCTCTTTCCCAAGATGATTGAACACTAGCATTAAAACGAAATTTCTTCTAGCAAATCAAAGAGAAGATGAAGAGAAGAAGAAATTCACTATCATTAATCCATCAAGTACAACAGAGCTCCCTCCCTCAATGAGAGGGAAGTTAGCTACTCATAGCTCAAGAAAAAGTACAAAAGATGGAAGAAGATGAAAAGTGAATCTCACTATGCTTTCAACAAAAGCTACTACTCAACTTTAATTGCCAACCCCTTTTTTCAGTACTTCCAGGGGTTATTTATACTACTCCTATTACTAGAAAATAAAAAAATACAAAAAGAAAAGAAAAATTACAATTGGAGGAAAGAAAACTCAATAAACGTGACCTCCAGTGGCTGGCGTATAACTGGCGCTTCAATGGTGTGCCACGCCTAGCTCCAATTTAAGCTTAGCGCACCACGCCCAGCTATCAAGTGGCACACCCCTTTGTGATGATATCCCTGGCGTGCCACGCCTTCGAGCCCAAGTGGCACGCCCAGGCCTTTCTTTAAGCCTTGGGTAGCCTGGCGTGCCACGCCTTCGAGCCCAAGTGGCACGCCCAGGCCTTTCTTTAAGCCTTGGGTAGCTTGGCGTGCAATGCCTTCCAGCCCAAGTAGCACGTCCAGGCCTTTGTCTTCATCTTCTTCATTCTATAAAATTGTACTAGCGTGGCACGCTCAAGGTCTGGCGTGCCACACCCTTTATATGTTGTTGATTCTTTCATTGGCGTGCCATGCCCAGAACTCAAGTGTCATGCCCATGTCCCTTTCTTGTTGATAGTTGATGCTGGCGTGCCACGCCTGAGATACAAGTGGCACACCCAAGTGAGAGATGATGGCAGGCGTGCCATGCCTTCGACACCAAGTGGCACGCCCATATGGTTGGCCTCTTATTTCCCTTTCTGGAAAATTGTACTAGCGTGCCACGCCCATGTTCCAGCGTGCCATGCCCATAGTTCTTCTTTATTCTAGGAGCTGGCGTGCCACGCCCAACTTCCAAGTGGCACGCCCAATAGTCAATGAAGGTTGGCGTGCCACGCCTTGGCCTTCAAGTGGCATGCCCAAGTGAGGATGAGGGCTTGGCGTGCCACGCCTTCGATACCAAGTGGCACGCCCATGTGTTTGGACCTTCAATCTCGCCTCTGGAATTTTGTACTAGCGTGCCACGCCATGATGCTCAAGTGGCACGCCCAAGTGTTGATGCCCCTCTCCAAGCTTGGCGTGCCATGCCTGGCTCCTCAAGTGGCACGCTCAAGTGATGATAAGAGCTTAGCATGCCACGCCTTCGACACCAAGTGGCACGCCCATATGTTTGGGCCTTAGGATTATTGAATTGGCATGCCATGCCCCATGTTTCAAGTGGCACACCGATAGTGGTTGATGGTCCTGGCGTGCCACTCCCAGCTTGGCGTGCCACGCCCCCTTTGTGGCCTTCATCATTGCTCTCTGGAAACTTGTACGAGCATGCCACGCCCAGCGCCTGGCGTGCCACGCCCAGCGCCTGGCGTGCCACGCCCATGTATTTTTTTGGCATTTGCTCCAAGTGGCACGCCAGTTTCACACGCTCATCTTTGTTTTGTTGTTTTCTTCCCTTTTTGTTGCAATTTTCACCTGAAATTTAGCACAAACCCATTTCAAAGCAATGCACCACAATACTTAACATTTAGCTCATGAAATTGCATTGAAACAATGAATATGTACTCTTTTTATGGTCCTTTTGCATAAGTAAAAAGGGTAAATGATGCCAATCATCACAACACCAAACTTAAGCTTTGCTTGTCCCAAGCAAATCAATGTGAGTTGCTCTGGAATGAATTGAGACTTCAACCATGAATAAGTGCATTCGTTACCAAGACTAAGGCTAAGTATTGACACATGCATGAGTGTTGTTGTTTTAATGCCAAAATAAACTCCTAGACCCTTGAGGATTTTTCAAGTGTTAGTCTTAAGTGCCCCTTTTTATTGATTGTCACCTAGAAACAGCAAGAGTTTCTTCTTTTTCTTTTCTTTTCAATTGACCACGACTCTAAGTGTTTTGTCTTAAGACGACCTTTTAACTTAGGCTTTCAATTAGCACTCCCAAACCAGTTGGTTTTGGGGTGCTAGGTGTTGAAACACCCCCAAAAATTTACTTGTCCAGGTCTCTCTTCTTGACACATCTTCACCACAAGCATCTACTAGGACATCCAACTCTTTTGAATTATTTGTATTTCTTTCCATCCTAGTAGTTGATGCTCAGAGCCTTGGGCCTTTTTATTCCTCACTACTTATCGGCTCTATAGATTTTCAAGGGACATCCTTAACTTTTACTTGTACAAAACTTCCTCTAAGTTTAGTCACTCATCATGACTTATTTTCTTTTTAATTCATTCATGGTCTTGCACTTAGTTCCTTTATCTCTTGGTTTTAAACACTCTTACTTGGCCTTAATCTCTTTTATTCTTTGTTTTGCACAACTCACAATAGACTATTATGGAAACAAACTATTCTTTCATTTGATGGGTGTGAAACTTAACAACATTGCATTTTCTTTCTTGAAAATATAAAGGACTCATAAAAGAACTTCAGGGAATAAGCAAACTAAGCATGAAAATTAAACTATCCTAACATTTCAACTTATTATTTGAACAGAAATTAAACTTGAAGAAAACCAAACAAAGCTTCAGAATGATGAGAATGTCAACCATGGGACTTAACAACCTTTTGAGCAGCTTTAGTTCATTGGCCCTTTTCCCTTGTCTTTCTTCTTGGAAGGGGAGGAATCATCACCATCCTTCTTGGAGGATCCTTCGTGTGCCTTTGTGTCTTTAGGCTTCCAAAATTCAAGCCTCCTCATGTAGTTCCTTTCATCTTCCTTATGCTTAGCTAGAATTTCCTCTTGCCTTGCACTTAACTCCTCCATTCCTTGCATGAATGTTGGGTACCCAGGGTTGATGGCAGCCACTGCATTGCACAAATGGTTCAGCTTGGCTTGTGTGTTGATATCATACTGCCTCCTTGAAATGGTTCTAGCATCATAAAGATGCCTAAACTCAGCAAGGTTTCTCTGATGCCATTTGTTTTGCTCCACTATTTTGTTGAGTGCACCTTGCTTTTCACCCTACTCAAACTGTTCTTACTGCTCCTTCAATTGCTCCATACTTCTTTGGAGTTGTTGCATGTTCTCATTCATATGGTCCCATTGTTGTTGTTGCTGTTTGAGTTGGTTGACATCCTCCCTCAGATGGTGGATATCTCCTTTCATTTGGTGTATATCTCCTTGCAATTGCTCCCAATTGAATCCTTCAGGAAATTGTTGGTATTGGTAGTATGGTGGTGGTTGAAGTGCCAGGTAGTGTGGCAGTTCCTCAGCTTCTTCCTCTTGTTGTGGTTGCCCTTGTTGGGGTACATGAGCATGAGCTCTATGTTCCCTGGCCCTTTGAAGTGGGTTAATAGCTACCACCTTAGCCATTTTCTTGGCAGTTATGGGCTTTTCTTGCTCCACCATAACCTCATCAATTATCTTTTCAACCCCCGTTTCATCACATAGCCTTTGGATGATGCTGGAAAAGGCCAACCTTGAGTCATCTTTGGTGATTTTCAGTATTTTGTTGATGTTATTGGCAATCATTTCCCCAACATCCACATTCTCTCCCTTCATTATGATGTATATGAGCACAGCCCTCTCCTTGGTCACCTCTGAAGTGTTGGATGTGGGAATTAAAGACCTCCTCACAAAGTCTAGCCACCCTCTAGCTTGGGGGCTCAAGTCTCTTATCCTCAGTTGGTTGGGTCTCCCATCTTTGCTGTTGATCCATTGTACATTCAGCACACAAATCTCATTGAGGATTTCATCAAAGCCTGGGTCTTGTTGCTTTATCCTCTCTTCATAGCTTTGGGTGGAGCTTGTTTGCTTCACCATCAATATCCTATTTATGTTAGAGGGGATGTAATCAATTGCCTTTCCTCTAACATAACTTAGGTAGCCATAAGGGTGCCCAGATTGGGGCACTGCATTGGCGTAGAACTCCCTCACCAAGCTCTCTACTACCTTCCTTGGTGGGTGGTGGACGAAATTGTGATCATCAACAATGGCTCTAAAGACTTGGTAGCGCTCTCAAATGTGAATCTCACTTAATCACAACTCCGCACAACTAACCAGCAAGTGTACTGAGTCGTCCAAGTAATACCTTACGTAAGTAAGGGTCGATTCCATAGAGATTGTTGGTATGAAGCAAGCTATGGTCACCTTGTAAATCTCAGTCAGGCGGATAATAGATGGTTATGGATTTTCGAATAGTAATAAATAATAAACACGAAATAAAGATAGAGTTACTCATGTAATCCAATGGTGGGAATTTCAGATAAGTGTCTGGAGATGCTTGTCCCTGTTGGATCTGCTTTCCTACTGCCTTCCTTCAATCCTTCTTATTCCTTTCCATGGCAAGCTGTATGTAGGGCATCACTGTTGTCAATGGCTACATCCCATCCTCTCAGTGAAAAAGGTCCAAATGCTCTGTCACGGCACGGCTAATCATCTGTCGATTCTCGATCATGTTGGAATAGAATCCTTTGATTCTTTTGCGTTTGTCATCACGCTCAGCAATCGCGAGTTTGAAGCTCGTCACAGTCATTCAATTCCGGAATCCTACTCGAAATACCACAGACAAGGTTAGACTTTCTGGATTCCCATGAATGCCGCCATCAATTCTAGCTTATACCACGAAGACTCTGATCTCACGGAATGGAAGGCTCGGTTGTCAGGCGAGGGGCAACCATGCGTCGTGTATTAGGAATCCAAGAGATACACATCCTAGCTCTCGCTTGTAGAACGGAAGTGGTTGTCAGGCACGCGTTCATAAGGATGGATGATGATGAGTACCACGGATCATCACATCCATCAAGTTGAAGTACAAATGGTATCATAGAACAGGAATAAATCGAATTGAATAGAAAATAGTAGTAATTACATTAAAACTTGAGGTACAGCAGAGCTCCACACCCTTAATCTATGGTGTGTAGAAACTCCACCGTTGAAAATACATAAGTGATGAAGGTCCAGGCATGGCCGAATGGCCAGCCCCCTAACGTGATCAATAGTCTCCTCAGATGAATAATAAAATAAAACTGAGACCAAAGATAAAACGTGGTCAAAAGATGACTAATACACTAGTAAAAAGTTCTATTTATACTAAACTAGCTACTAGGGTTTACAGAAGTAAGTAATTGATGCATAAATCCACTTTCGGGGCCCACTTGGTGTGTGCTTGGGCTGAGCTTGATCTATCCACGAGCTGAGACTTCTCTTGGAGTTGAACGCCAAGTTGTAACGTGTTTTGGGCGTTCAACTCTGGTTCGTGACGTGTTTCTGGCATTTGACTCCAGAATGCAGCATGGAACTGGCGTTGAGCGCCAGTTTACGTTGTCTAATTACGAATAAAGTATAGACTATTATATATTGCTGGAAAGCTCTGGATGTATACTTTCCAAGGCCGTTGAGAGCGCGCCATTTAGAGTTCTGTAGCTCCAGAAAATCCATTTTGAGTGCAGAGAGGTCAGATTCCAACAACATCAGCAGTTCTTTGTCAGCCTCCTATCAGAGTTTTGCTCAGGTCCCTCAATTTCAGCCAGAAAATACCTGAAATTACAGAAAAACACACAAACTCATAGTAAAGTCCAGAAATGTGAATTTAGCATAAAAACTAATGAAAAATTCCCTAAAAGTAACTAGATCGTACTAAAAACTACCTAAAAACAATGCCAAAAAGCGTATAAATTATCTGCTCATCACAACACCAAACTTAAATGGTTGCTTGTCCCTAAGCAACTGAAAATAAATTAGGATAAAAAGAAGAGAATATACTATAAATTCTAAAATATCAATGAATATTAATTCTAATTAGATGAGCGGGACTTGTAACTTTTTTGCTTCTGAACAGTTTTGGCATCTCACTTTCTCCTTTGAAGTTTAGAATGGTTGGCATCTATAGGAACTTAGAATTTCAGATAGTGTTATTGATTCTCCTAGTTAAGTTTGTTGATTCTTGAACACAGCTACTATTATGAGTCTTGGTTGTGACCCTAAGCATTTTGTTTTCCAGTATTACCACCGGATACATAAATGCCACAGACACATGACTGGGTGAACCTTTTCAGATTGTGACTCAGCTTTGCTAAAGTCCCCAGTTAGAGGTGTCCAGAGCTCTTAAGCACACTCTTTTTACTTTAGATCATGACTTTAACCACTCAGTCTCAAGCTTTTCACTTGGACCTGCATGCCACAAGCACATGGTTTGGGACAGCTTGATTTAGCCACTTAGGCCTGAATTTTATTTCTTTGAGCCCTCCTATCCATTGATGCTCAAAGCCTTGGATCCTTTTTACCCTTGCCTTTTGGTTTTAAGGGCTATTGGCTTCTTCTGCTTGCTTTTTCTTTTTCTTTCTAATTTTTTTCAAGCTTTTGCTTTTTCACTGCTTTTTCTTGCTTCAAGAATCAATTTCATGATTTTTTAGATTATCAATAGCATTTCTCTTTGTTCATCATTCTTTCAAGAGCCAACAATTTTAACATTCATAAACAATAAGATAAAAAATATGCACTGTTCAAGCATTCATTCAGAAAACAAAAAGTAATGTCCCCACATCAATATAATTAAACTAATTTCAAGGACAATTTTCGAAATTTATGTACTTCTTGTTCTTTTGAATTAAAAACATTTTTCATTTAAGAGAGGTAAAGGATTTATGGAATTTATTCATAGCTTTAAGACATAGTTACTACATACTAATGATCATGTTATGAAGACACAAATATAGATGACATAATAAGCATAAAAACCGAAAAAAAAAACAGAAAAATAAGAACAAGGAATGAATCCACCTTAGTGGCGTCTTCTTCTTGAAGGACCAATGATGTCCTTAAGCTCTTCTATGTCCCTTCCTTGCCTTTGTTTCTCCTCCCTCATTGCTCTTTGATCTTCTCTAATTTCATGGAGAATGATGGAGTGCTCTTGATGTTCCACCCTTAATTGATCCACATTGTAACTCAAATCTTCTAAGGAAGTGTTGAGTTGTTCCCAATAGTTGTTGGGAGGAAAGTGCATCCCTTGAGGCATCTCCGGGATTTCTTGGTGATGAGCTTCCTCATGCGTCTCTTGGGTTCCATGAGTGGACTCTCTTGTTTGCTCCATCCTTTTCTTAGTGATGGGCTTATCCTCCTCAATGAGGATGTCTCCTTCTATGATAACTCCAGCTGAGTAACATAGATGGCAAATAAGATGAGGAAAAGCTAGCCTTGCCAAAGTAGAGGGCTTATCGGCTATTTTGTAGAATTCATGAGAGATGACTTCATGAACTTCTACTTCCTCTCCATTCATGATGCTATGAATCATGATGGCCCGATCCACAGTAACTTCAGATCGGTTGCTAGTAGGGATGATGGAGCATTTGATGAACTCCAACCATCCTCTAGCCACAGGCTTGAGGTCCAGTCTTCTTAGTTGAACCGACTTGCCTTTGGAATCTCTTTTCCATTGAGCTCCTTCCATACATATGTCCATAAGGACTTGGTCCAATCTTTGATTAAAGTTGACCCTTCTAGTGTAGGGGCGTGCATCTCCTTGCATCATGGGCAAGTTGAATACCAACCTCACATTCTCCGGACTAAAATCTAAGTATTTCCCCCGAACCATTGTAAGATAATTCTTTGGGTTCGGGTTCTTACGTTGATCATGGTTCCTAGTGATCCATGCATTAGCATAGAACTCTTGAACCATTAAGATTCTGACTTGTTGGATGGGGTTGGTTAGAACTTCCCAACCTCTTCTTTGGACCTCATGTCGGATCTTCGGATACTCATTTTTCTTGAGCTTGAAAGGGACCTCGAGGATCACCTTCTTCTTGGCCACAACATCATAGAAGTGGTCTTGATGGGTTTTGGAGATGAATCTTTCCATCTCCCATGACTCGGAGGTGGAAGCTTTTGTCTTCCCTTTCCCTTTTCTAGAGGATTCTCCAGCCTTAGGTGCCATCAATGGTTATGGAAAAACAAAAAAAAGCTATGCTTTTACCACACCAAACTTAGAATATTGCTCGTCCTCGAGCAAGAGATGAAAGAAGAGAAGAAGAAGAAGAAGAAGAAAATATGAAGGAGATGGGAAGATGTGTCTTCGGCCAAGGTATAGAAGAGGGGGTTGTGTTGTGTGAAAATGAAGGAGAATGGAGGGGTTTATATAGGGAGGGGAGAGGGAGTGGGTTCGGCTATTTAGGGTGGGTTTGGGTGGGAAAGAAATTTAAATTTGAAGGTAGGTGGGGTTTATGGGAAAGAGTGGATGGATGTGAGTGGTGAAGGGGGTAATTGGAAAGAGATTGAGGTGATTGGTGAAGGATTTTTGGGGAAGAGTGTTTATGGGGAAGAGAGGATTATTAGGAGGTAGGGTGAGAATATGGTAGGTGGGGATCCTGTGGGGTCCATAGATCCTGAGATGATCCTGTGGGGTCCACAGATCCTGAGGTGTCAAGGATTTACATCCCTGCACCAATTAGGCATGTAAAATGCCTTTGTAAGCAATTCTGGCGTTTAAACGCTGAAGTGATGCTCATTCTGGGCGTTCAACGCCCATGTGCAGTATGTTTCTGGCGTTGAACGCCAGGTCCATGCTTGTTTCTGGCGTTCAGCGCCAGCTCTCCTCAGGGTACATTCCTGGCGTTTGAACGCCAGGATGTTGCTTGTTTCTGGCATTCAACGCCAGATCCATGCTCTGTTCTGGCGTTGAACGCCAGCTAGATGTTCCTTACTGGCGTTTAAACGCCAGTAAGTTCTTCCTCTAGGGTGTGATTTTTCTTTTGCTATTTTTGATTCTATTTTGAATTTTAATATTTTTTTCGTGACTCTACATGATCATGTACCTAATAAAACATAAAAGAACAATAAAATAAAAAATAAAATTAGATAAATAAAAATTGGGTTGCCTCCCAATAAGCGCTTCTTTAATGTCAATAGCTTGACAGTGGGCTCTCATGGAGCCTCACAGGTGATCAGGTCAATGTTGTATAGTCCCAACACCAAATTTAGAGTTGGTTGTGGGGATTCAACACCAAACTTAGAGTTTGGTTGTGGCCTCCCAACACCAAACTTAGAGTTTGATTGTGGGGGCTCTATTTGACTCTGTACTGAGAGAAGCTCTGCATGCTTACTCTCCCTTGTTACAGAAGGATAGCCGTGTGCCTTAAACACAAGGTAGTCCCCATTCAATTGAAGGACTAATTCTCCTCTGTTAACATCTATCACAGCTTCTGCCGTGGCTAGGAAAGGTCTTCCAAGGATGATGTATTCATCCTCCTCCTTCCTAGTGTCTAAGATTATGAAATCAGCAGGAATGTAAATGCCTTTAACCTTTACCAACACGTCCTCTACTAATCCATAAGCTTGTCTTACTGACTTGTCTGCCAATTGTAATGAGAATAAGGCAGGTTGTACCTCAATGATCCCCAGCTTCTCCATTACAGAGAGTGGCATAAGATTTATGCTTGACCCTAGGTCACACAAAGCTTTTTCAAAGGTCATGGTGCCTATGGTACAGGGTATTAAGAATTTTCCAGGATCTTGTTTCTTTTGAGGTAAAATTTTCTGAATCCATGTATCTAGTTCACTAATGAGCAAGGGAGGTTCACCTTCCCAAGTCTCATTACCAAACAACTTGGCATTCAGCTTCATGATGGCTCCTAGATATTGAGCAACTTGCTCTCCAGTCACATCTTCATCCTCTTCTGAGGAAGAATAGTCTTCAGAGCTCATGAATGGCAGAAGGAGATTTAGTGGGATCTCTATGGTCTCTATATGAGCCTCAGATTCCTTTAGGTTCTCAATAGGAAACTTGTTCATACCCTGGGTCGAGCTGTCCGACCCAGGATATTCGACAGACAAAGCGACCGACCTCTTCAGGTCAGGACAACCCGACCTCTCCTCAAAGAACTCGGCCAAGTCACAGGAAAGCCCAAACGAAGGGCCCAAATAGAGGAACACGCCCCAAATCCAAGGGCAGCCCAAGCCCATAGAGATAAAGGTGGTTTCCTTAAAGATGACCTCACTGAAAGATAAGATAAAGATAAGATAAGATAACTAACTTATCTTATCTGCAAGAGGCCACATCTCACCATTATAAATACACTGGAGCACCCAGGTATAACTCATACTCTGATTCTACTCAATACCTGCTTAATACCCTTGCTAACTTAAGCATCGGAGTCCCTTGCAGGTACCCCCACCCTCCGGGGACGAAGGATCAGCACCACCACCAAGTCCAACGAGTCGGACACACCAGCTCCGACCGCTGTACACCTACCGAACACGTCGGCTCCGAACAACACAAAAGATCTCGTCCGAGATCGACCTACAGTTTCAGGTAACCCTCGAAACATTGGCGCCGTTTGATAAACCCCATTTTGAGGGTTTATCTTGTGTTGATTTCAGGGGTTTTATCAATGATTCCACACACTTTCTATATGAAAATAAGAGATTTTGTGTTCCTTTCCTAGTTTTGCCCCATAGATGAAAACATGCTTGCTTTGCACTAAAATAGATACATTTCTAATCTTCTCTTGATGCCATTCGATGCCGTGACCTGTGTGTTAAGTGGTTTCAGAATATAGGGCAAGGGATGGACCGGAAGAGAGAAGGAGGACGGGTGCAAAGGAAGGGAGCATGAGAATTGAGCCTTGGAAATCTCAGCATGGGCGCGTACGCGCACTTGACGCGTCCGCGTGGATAGAGCAACTAGAAGTCGAAGCCAAGAGCCAAGCCACGAGCCGGCTTACGTAGCGGCTAAGCCATGATCTTCATGGGCGCGCACGCGCACATCACGCCTCCGCGCACATTACAAGATGCCTCGGTGGCGCGCGTGCGTACCTTGCGCGTGCGCGCCGATGTTCGAATATGATTTTTTTAAGAAGTCACGTGACTTAGGCGTGGAGGTAGTTGGGAGTCCCATTTTGGGGAAATGCCTTGGCGGGAAAAGCTTAAGAAGACCAAAGGAGCAAGGGTTAAGGACTTTAGTTCATTTTCTAGATTTTAGATATTTTTGAGGAATAGTTAGTTACACTCTTGGAGAAGAAGGAGAGAGATTCCAAGCTTTCACTAGGGTTCATCTTCATCCAATTTCTGAATTTTCAATCACTCTTTGGTGAGATCCATTGCAATTCTCACTTCACTTTGTCCATGTCATAGATTTTCTTCTCTAATTTCAAGTAGTAGTTGTAATTGCTCAATTCTCATAGATCTAGAATTCAACTTTGTAATTTTGGATTTCATCAACACTTTGAGAATTTGATTTTCATTGTTGCTCTTTGATACTTGTTGTTAGTTCTTTGTGTTGCAATACTTTTAATTCTACTTTTCTTCTCATTTTATTATGACTTTCTTTCTTGCTCATCAAATGTTTGATAAAATGTCAACACTAGTTATGGAGTAGAAATTTCTCACTTGGCATAGGGTTGGGCCATTAGAAGAAGTTGAATAGTTGTGTCAATTGTTGATTTGCAATTAGGGATTGCTAATTGACTTGGAGTGCACTAAAGCTAGATTCCCATGAGGTGAAGCTAGGACTTATGACTCAAGTTGATTATTTTCATTTGACTTTCCTCTATACCTAGGGGATAACTAAATGAAGCAAGGCCTAATTATTATCATCATTGAATGAACTATAAGGATAGAAATTCTAATGCCAACCCTAAGCCAAGTCTTTTAATGATTGATTGTTTGTTTCCTATTACTTTGCTAAACCCTTCAAAGAATCCTAACAAGGCTTTCTAATCAATAAGATGCACACTTTGGCAATTCCAAGGGAGGACGACTCGGAAGACTAGTACTCTCGGATATAGATTATAGGATTGTTTGGTACGAAATTTAAGTGTCGATTAGACTATACTCACGATCATATTCATCTTTGAATTCTAATTCGGCATGCTAAATCTCGTTTATCAAAATGGCGCCGTTGCCGGGGAATTTGCTTAGTGTGCCATGTTATTGTTTGGAATAAGTGTGTATATATGTACATAGTTACATTCCATTGTAAATTGTTCAAGTGACTAACTCCTCATCGTTACCATGAATTTCATTTCCCCTTCATTGCATGACGCGTTCACAACCGAATCCGAGCTTAGTCCCTTTTGATCCGGAAATAGAACAAACTTTGTTTCATATTAGACAAGCTCAGAGGCGGCTAAAGTTTGGGAAAGGTGAAGAGGTTTTCACCACCTCAACCACCTTACTAAAAGTGAACATTGAACCGTCACTCAAAGAAGGCATTAGTCATACTTCCATCAATCTCACTAACAATTCTTCTTTTGTTTTAGGTACTAATACCATGGATGCTCCGAGGAGAGTTACCATCAAGGAAGCGGGTGCACCGGATTATGTCCTTCAACCCCTTCATGTAACTCACCCCAACTTGAATGAAAACTTTGAATTGAAGACCGCTTTGATCAACCTCCTACCTAAGTTTCACGGGCTTCCCGCACAAGACCCTATTCGACATCTCAAGGACTTTCATCGTATATGCTCAACTACTAGACGGGAAGGATCCGATGAAGTTGCTATATGGTTGTTTGCTTTCCCTTTCTCTCTTGAGGACAAGGCTAAAGAATGGTTCTACACTCTATCTAGTGAAGTCACCTCCGATTGGGACCTACTTAGAAGAGGATTCTTGGATAAATTCCTGCCCCCGGAAAAGATGGATAGGCTAAGGAAGGAAATGTCTTGTATTGTGCAAGGTGAGACGGAACCACTATACGAGTATTGGGAACATTTTCGCAAGCTACTAGACGCATGCCCTAATCACATGCTTGACACTCAAGTATTGTTTGGATACATATGTCAAGGGATGCGAGAGCAAGATAGAACTCTCTTGGACACCTCTAGCAATGGTTCTTTGTCCAAATATAAAACAGCGGAGGAGGCATGGCAACTTATCATTGACTTAGCCGAATCCAATCAACATATGAGACGAAGAGTCAACCGCCCAAGGACCGTGAATGAGGTATCAACTAGTAGTGAAACCACCGCTCTAACTCAATCCTTGAGTGAGATGACATCTATCTTGAGGCAACTCCAATTGAACCAACAACAACCACAACAACCTCAATCATACCAACAACACCCTCCACCACCTCAACAACACAACCAACAATTGGTTCCTCAAAAAGTATGTGGCATTTGTTCTTGCTACTCCCACTACACGGATGAGTGCCCAAGCCTTCAAGAAGATAACACCTTGGCGGCTACCCATAATTTCTATGACCGCCCCAACCAAGGGTACTACCAAGGCGATAATCCTAACCAAGGGCACCCTTATCAAGGAGGAGGCTACAACCAAGGGAATGGATACCACAATCAAAATTGGAGAGACAATCATCAATAAGGGAATAGGGACAACAACAACAATGGAGGAGGTCAAAGATAGAGCAACAACTCACAAAATTTCTCACAAAACCGATCATACAACTCACAAAATCAACCATACAACCAACAAAACCCACAAAGAAACTACCAAACATATCAACCACCACATCAAAGACTACCACCCAACCAATCACAAACTCCTCAACTCACATATGCAACCACCCCCTCCAACCAAGATGAAACACTCCGGACCATTATCCAAGGCCAAAAGGAACTACAAAACACACTTGCTTCCGGTCTCACCGGCCTCACCTCTACACTACAAGCTCTTCTTGCACGCATGGATACACCATCAAATCCCACTCCTCAACCCCCAATCCAAAGTGTCATTCCCTTTTAACCTCAACCAAATCCAAAGGGGGGCATCAATGCCATCACCCTTAGATCCGGAACACAACTAAAAGAGAAGAAAGCAAATGACTCAAATCCTATTACAACCGTCCAAGAGGAGGAGAGAATAGATATAGAAGAGGTAGTGGAAGAGGAGACACCACAAGTCATAGTTGAGGATGAAGCCCAACCAACAAGGGAGACAACCAAGGCCAAGAGAACCTTGGAAGAAGAAATTGCTCAACCACTTCCATTTCCAACACTTGCAAAGAAAGCTAGAAAGCGCATAGAACTCGACCCCAAAATGGTAGAAATGTTCAAGAAAGTTGAGGTAACCATCCCCCTCTTTGATGCTATCCATCAAGTTCCTAGGTATGCAAAATTCCTCAAAGATCTATGCATAAACAAGGATAGAATCCTTGAATTGGAAACCATCCCATTGGGGAGTTCTATTTCCGCTTTAATGGGAGCATTGCCCGAGAAGTGTGATGATCCGGGCCCTTGTATGGTCACTTGCACCGTTAATGGAGTTCAATTTATAGATTGTATGTGTGACCTTGGAGCATGATTATCATCTATCCTACTCGGAAGACCATTTTTGAGAACTTCTAGATTTAAGCTAGATGCCTACTCGGGGACCTACTCATTTGAAATAGATGGGAGAATTGTAAACTTTAGCCTAGAAGAAGCAATGAAGCATCCACCGGAGAATCACTCTCTATTTCGGTGTGACCCAATTGATAATATGGTTGCCGAAGTGCACCTTGCAAAGTTAGATGAGAAGTACATGATTGAAGAAGCAAATGAAGGTCCAAGCGAACTAAACACCACACACCATACAAACCATCCGGAAACTCAAACTTCAAAGAATGACAAAAAGATGGAATTGAAGCCACTACCACCCCATTTGAGGTACTCATATCTTGATGAAGCCCAAAAGCTCCCCGTGATAATTGCAAAAGAGTTAACTCCTCAACAAGAAGAAAAATTGCTAGATGTATTGAGGAAAAACAAAAGGGCAATTGGGTGGAGTTTGGCGGATCTAGTGGGAATAAGCCCCCAAGTATGCGAGCACCGCATATTTCTTGAAGAAGGAGCAAGACCGGTCCGACAACCTCAAAGGAGACTTAATCCAACTATTCTTGAGGTAGTAAAGAAAGAAGTCACTAAGCTACTTGAAGCGGACATCATCTATCCTATCTCGGATAGCGAATGGGTAAGCCCGGTCCAAGTAGTGCCAAAGAAGTCCGGGGTGACAACAATCAAAAACGAAAGTGGTGAACTTATAGCAACAAGAGTGCAAAATTCTTGGAGAGTATGCATAGACTACCGAAGGTTGAATGCGGCCACAAGAAAAGATCACTTTCCACTACCATTCATTGATCAAATGCTTGATCGATTAGCCGGTAAATCATATTATTGCTTTCTTGATGGTTACTCCGGATACTTCCAAATTCACATTGCTCTAGAGGACCAAGAAAAAACCACATTTACTTGCCCCTTTGGAACGTATGCTTACAAGCGTATGCCGTTTGGCCTATGCAATGCACCGGCAACGTTTCAAAGATGCATGATGAGCTTATTTGCGGACTTTCTAGAGCAATCTATGGAAGTTTTCATGGACGACTTTAGTGTGTACGGTGATTCATTTGAGCATTGCTTAGGTAACCTTGAAAAAGTCTTAGAGAGGTGCACCAAAACAAACCTTGTCTTAAATTTTGAAAAATGTCATTTCATGGTCAAACAAGGCATTGTTTTGGGACACATAGTCTCAAAAGAAGGCATCTCCGTAGATCCGGCAAAAATAAATGTCATATCTAGTTTACCTTACCCCTCCTCCGAGAGGGAAGTCCGCTCTTTTCTTGGACATGCAGGATTCTACCGGAGATTCATCAAAGACTTTAGCAAGGTGGCCTTACCTCTCTCTCGACTACTACAAAAGGACACGGAATTTGAGCTAAGCAAGGAATGTATGGAAGCATATGACAAACTTAAAGTAGCATTGACACAAGCTCCTATTGTGCGAGGACCAAATTGGACTCAACCATTTGAAATCATGTGTGATGCTTCGAATTACGCGATAGGAGCCGCGTTAGAACAACGCGAGGGTAAGATTCCCTATGTCATAGCTTATGCTTCCAAAACACTAGACGGAGCCCAATCCAACTACACTACTACCGAAAAGGAACTCCTAGCTATTGTTTTTGCTTTGGACAAGTTCCGAGCCTATCTTCTTGGTTCCAAGGTTATAGTGTACTCGGATCACGCGGCACTAAAGTACTTGTTGGCCAAAAAGGAATCAAAACCGAGATTAATTCGTTGGGTGCTTTTGTTACAAGAATTTGACTTGGAGATCAAGGATAGGAGTGGTTCCCAAAACCTAGTGGCGGACCATCTAAGTCACCTCGAACACACAAAAGGTGACACCACTCCTATCAATGACTCCTTTCCTTTAGATGCTTTGCACGCAATCTCGGAAGTAGTTCCTTGGTATGCCCCAATAGCAAACTACTTGGTTTCACGCACTTTCCCTCCCAATCTCAACAAACACAAAAAGGATAAGCTGAAAAGCGAATCCAAATACTATATTTGGGACGATCCCTATTTGTGGAGGTGTGGAGCGGACCAAATAGTGCGACGGTGCATACCTCAAACCGAATTCCAAGCAATCTTGGACGCTTGCCATGCTTCTGAAGGAGGTGGCCACTACGGCCCCCAAAGAACGGCAAGAAAGGTCCTCGATTGCGGATTTTGGTGGCCAACTCTTCTCAAAGATGCTTCTCTCTATTGCAAATCTTGTCCCCAATGCATTCAGTTTGGAAATATTTCCAAAAAGGACGAAATTTCCCAACAAAATATGCTTTTTTGTGAAATCTTTGACGTATGGGGAATCGACTTCATGGGACCATTTTCAAATTCCAATGGCTTTCTCTACATCTTGTTAGCCGTCGATTATGTGTCAAAATGGGTGGAGGCAATCCCCACCCGAACGGATGACGCTCATGTTGTTTATTCTTTTGTGAGGAACAATATCATTTGTCGCTTTGGCTCCCCTAGAGCAATCATAAGTGACCAAGGATCCCACTTTTGCAACAAAAAAATGGACGGCCTCATGAGAAAATATGGCATCATACACAAAATCGCAACGGCTTACCACCCTCAGACAAATGGCCAAGCCGAAGTTTCTAACCGGGAAATCAAGCATGTGTTGGAAAGGATTGTGAAGCCGAATAGGAAGGATTGGAGTACTAAACTCTCCGATGCACTTTGGGCTTATCGAACAGCTTACAAGACACTTATCGGCATGAGCCCCTTTAGGCTTGTATATGGTAAAGCATGCCACTTACCGGTAGAAATTGAACACAAAGCTTATTGGGCCGTAAAGGAATGTAATATGAGCTTGGGCGGGGCCGGAGTGGAGAGAAAGCTTCAATTAGCGGAATTGGAATGCTTGAGATTAGAAGCTTATGACAACTTTAGACTTTACAAGGAAAAGATGAAAGCCATCCATGACAAGAACATTAGGAGAAGGGAATTCCGACCCGGTGAACTAGTCCTTCTGTACAACTCAAGGTTGAGATTACTACCCGGAAAGCTTAGATCAAGGTGGGATGGACCCTACCAAGTGGAGAAAGTAGAACCTTATGGGGTCTACCACTTGCGCCACCCATCAAGTCCGGACATTTTCAAGGTAAATGGGCACCGTCTCAAATTGTATCATGGTGAGCAAAGAAAGAACTCCAAGGAATTTGAAGTGTTCTTCTTGAGGGATGCACCTCTTGAACAAGAACTTTGAGCTATGGAAAGTCCAACTTAAGGACGGTAAACAAAAGTGCTTGGTGGGAGACACCCCACCATGGTAAGATCTTCCTTTGTACATAGCCATTGCATCATTCTTTGATTGACACTTGCTTAACACTTGACTTCATGTTTGTTAGCTAGATTTCAATTTCAATTCTCCTTCATTTGTTGAGTTCATTGGTAGTTTATCAAGTTAAAATGCCCTGCTATAGTGTTTAAGTGGCTGCTTGGGGGGTTGGAATGTTATAGGTGGTGCAAAAACATGCAAATTTTGAAAAGGCACCCTTCTGCGCGTGCGCGCACCTGGCGCGTACGCGCCCTTGAGGCATTTGACGACCATCCACGCGGACGCGCACCGTGCACGGACGTGTGGGTTGCGAAAAACACCCCTCCATACATTTACCCGAGAGTTACGCCCACACCATGCCAGCACCATGCCTGAAGCTTAGGCCACTCGCGCGCGCGCGCACATGACGCGTACGCGCGCTTGGGCGAAATCTGCAGATCGACGCGCTAGCGTGCCGTGCGCATCCGTGTCGATCACCTTGTTGCACTCCTGGTACATATTCCAGAGAGTTAAGCCACTCTCGGGCCCGCACTAAGCCACCGGCCCAGCACTTCTGCCGCGTGCGCGCACCTGGCGCGCACGCGTCCATACACTAGCAACACGAGATGCGCGCGCGCGCCTTAGCCGCGCACGCGCCCCTTGTTCTGCACTCTCCCCTAGGCCACTCCACAGAGAGTTGGGCCCACCCCAGGCCCATCTCATGCCTGGGGCATAACCACGTTGACGCGTGCGCGCACCGTGCGCGCGCGCGCCAACAGCCCTGTAGCCAACTTCTGGTACCAATCCAGAGAGTTGGGCCACCTCTATGCCACCCCTGTGCTGCCAGCCCAATTGCATGGGCGCCCGCGCGCAACGTGCGTGCGCGCGCCCCCACTCCACCTCACTTCCTTGCGTGAGCGCGCACCGTGCGCGCACACGCGGGTGATCGGCGCCAACTTAAGAAGGAGCACACTTACCCCCTTCATTCTTCTTCCCCTTTCCCTCCTCTTCTCATCCATTCTACTACCCATCCACCCACCACCATTCCTTCTTCTCAACCACCTTCTACCACCTACCTCCGGTGGCCCCTCATTAACCCTTCACTCTCCATCACCCCACTCTACAACTTCTTCTTCCATATCCTTTTTCCATCTCACAAGGTACTATACTACGCTACCCTCTTACTCCACCCATCTCTTTTGATTCTTAATAATTTAGTTTCACCTTCTTTTAGGTAGCTTCTTTCCTTTTCTCCTCCCTTTTTTTTTAGTTACTTCCTTAGGGTGTTGTTGTTTTTCTTTCTCTCTTTTTCAATTTAACTCTTCATTGGCATTTGGGTCTCAACTTCTCTTGCATTGGTAAATGAGATGTGTTGCTTGCTTTTCTTACAATCACTGTGCACTGTAGTCATTAATAATGGATTGTGGAATGTTACATTGCTTTCACCTTCACTTAATCACATACTACAAAAAGGATGCACGCCAAGTGTTCGACAAAAGGCATACTTGAGTTTTGAGCTCATTTTGACTAAATTGCCTCTCAACTAATCACTTTTGCGTGCATCCCCACTTTCTCCAATCCATTCACTCACATTTTCTTAACTTGCTTTCCATTTGTGGTCCTTAAGGGTATATGCTTCTCATGCTTCTTACTTGCATGCTTAAACTACCCTTGTACCACATGAAAATGATTTGCCTTGCTCTTCACATGTTATCTTAGTTACATGTTGCAGCTGTCATATAACAATGATACCCATATTCTATGGCATAACTTTTCATTGCATAATCGCATTTAATTACACTTCTTTGGATTTGATGTTATCCCCTTTCTTTGCTATCACAGGATGGTCATCAAAAAGAACAAAGGGAAAGCCCCCAAGAAGCCATCTTCCAATAAAGTGCGCCAAGAACTAACGGCCAAGCCACTCTTAAAGAAGACTAAGGGCCCCGTTGATGTTCTAAAGAAGGACAACCCTCCAAAGGATTCAAACAAGTTCCCCAACCGTTACTGCGAACTTGTTTACTCAAGAATGATTGAAAGGAATTATCACCCGGAGCCCCTCCTAGTCCTACCGGCTCACCTCAATCCAATTGTGATGCCACACATTGACCGGAGGCATTGGAGGTTCCTCTTGAGGCAACCAAAGGAAGCCAATCTCTCATGGGTGGTGGAATTCTACTCCAACTACCACTCACCCCTTCTCACATCAATATTTGTGCGCCGAAAGCAAGTGTCGGTCACAGTGGATACCATCCGAGAAGTCCTTGGGATTGGGCCGTTGACGAATGGATATGATGCCTACCAAGAAGTCTTGGCTACATGCGATGACCGTGCGTTCGATTGGGGCGCGATCCTCCGCGTCATTGCTTTACCCGACGCATATTGGATTCGGGGGACCATAAAGCAGAGACCAAAGGGTTTAGATGTCCGCCACCTCACTCAAGAAGCCACGACATGGGCCCAAATTCTAGCTCACTACGTGCTCCCAAGCACACATGGGTCATCCATTACCGCCGAGCTTGCCTTATTGATATGGTGCATCTTAACCGAGAAACCGGTCGATATTTCGCATGCCATTCGCCAATCCATGGGGCGCATTCATGCCAAGGGAAATTTGCCGTTCCCCGTTATGGTGACCGAATTAGTTGCAAAGGCCGGCGTCAACCGAGAGGCTAAGGATAGGAGAACCTCAATTCCGGTCGAAGGCGATGTTATTCTGACCAAGAGGTGCCTCAAGCCTCCGGAAATCACTAAGGACATTGGACTACCCACACCAACTCGCAACGCTACCACATCATCTACACCTCAAAAATCAGCCACCCAACGCCTTGAAGACCTTCACAAGAAATTGGACCGTTATGAGAGGCGTAACCAACGCCGATATGCTCATGTGAAGAAACTTCTAAGCGTAGTCACCCCACCTATGGAGGAACCAGATATCTCCACATCCACCGCGACTTCAAGCGGAGATAGCGATGACATTGGAGATGAGGGACACTCGGGACTCGACCACCCATTGCGCCTAACCTATAGCACGGAGGTCGGCCGACCGATCTCCGTAGGTAACATCCGAATAAATTTTGTTCCTTGAACTCCATTGTAATTAGGATAGGTTGCATGATTAGGTTTTAGTTGACACCATTCGCATGATAAGTTTACTTGGTTGGAACAATGAAACTCTTTCTTAGGAAACCAACACTTTGGGGCAACCGTGGCATTGCCAATTTTAAATACTTTGATGCCAAATTTGCATGAAGAATTATATTTTGGAACATGAATTTTGAGTTAAGAACACAAGCTAGTGAGTCTTGAGCCTAATTGCGTGGTTACATCTTATAACCACTTATTCTCCTTCTTGTGTGCATTATTCTCTTTCTATGATTGTAATCCTTGATTTGTTTGATTTTTTATGTCCATTATTTTGTGTATTCATGCATTTATATGATTGAGGCCATCATTTCATTAGCTCACTTACCCAAATGGCCTTACCTTTTATATTCCTTTGTTAGCCAATTTGAGCCTACGATTAACCCACTTTGTTCTTAATTTAGCACATTACAAGCCGTAAAGCAAAAAAAAAATGAATGTCCTTGATTTGGATCTTTGATTAGCTTAGGCTAGTGTGTGTGAGTGTCATTCAAGTGTGGGAACCTTGGGATATTGGGTAAATCAAAGGGTAGTTTTGTATTTTTATTGAAATTATTGGAAATTGGGTACATGCTCATGTATTGATCAATTGTAAAATCGTATGCATTGATGCTCTTGTATATAAAAAAAAGAGAAGAAGAAAAATAATATGGAAAAGAAAAAAATATATATATATAGAAAAGAAAAAGAGAAAAAGAGAAGAAAAGAAAGAAATAGAAAAAAAGGGGACAAAATTCCCCAAAGTAATGCTCAAATAAAAGTCAATGCATATGTGTTGTGAAATGAAAAGGGAATGCATGAGTATGCGGAAAGGTGAAGAATGGGTAGTTAGGTTAGAACTTAATTGTATAGGATGTCGTAGGTTAGATGGGGAGTCTAAGCTTACCAAAGATTCAAATCTCAAGCTCACTTGACCAAATATGCATCCTACCTTAACCCTAGCCCCATTACAACCTAAAGAAAAGACCTCATGATAATTGTATGCGTGCATTGAATAATTGTTGATTGTTAGAAGAAAAACAAATCTTGGAAAGCATGATTAGGGGAGAATTGAGTGAATCAACCCCAAACACCGAGCGACTAGAGTGCAAACACTTCCGGTGAGGGTTCGATGCTCAATCCCTTGATTCCCGGCTCTCACGAGCATTCCTCATGCAAGGTTGCATATATCACATTTGATGCTCAAAATTGGCAAGTCCCATACATTGACCACCATCGTGCCCCATATGCTCGCGTACATCCTAGGAAGGTTGATTTGTTCCTAACCAAGTAGATAATAGCACTAGTCATAGTTGCATTCATATAAGTAAGTTGCACTTCATGAGTCTTATACTTTTGTGATCCCTCGGTCTTCTGTGTTTCTTTTGCATTTCTCTAAGCATGAGGACATGCTAGAATCTAAGTGTGGGAAGGTTGATAAACCCCATTTTGAGGGTTTATCTTGTGTTGATTTCAGGGGTTTTATCAATGATTCCACACACTTTCTATATGAAAATAAGAGATTTTGTGTTCCTTTCCTAGTTTTGCCCCATAGATGAAAACATGCTTGTTTTGCACTAAAATAGATACATTTCTAATCTTCTCTTGATGCCATTCGATACCGTGACCTGTGTGTTAAGTGGTTTCAGAATATAGGGCAAGGGATGGACCGGAAGAGAGAAGGAGGACAGGTGCAAAGGAAGGGAGCATGAGAATTGAGCCTTGGAAATCTCAGCATGGGCGCGTACGCGCACTTGACGCGTCCGCGTGGATAGAGCAACTAGAAGTCGAAGCCAAGAGCCAAGCCACGAGCCGGCTTACGTAGCGGCTAAGCCATGATCTTCATGGGCGCGCACGCGCACATCACGCCTCCGCGCACATTACAAGATGCCTCGGTGGCGCGCGTGCGTACCTTGCGCGTGCGCGCCGATGTTCGAATATGATTTTTTTAAGAAATCACGTGACTTAGGCGTGGAGGTAGTTGGGAGTCCCATTTTGGGGAAATGCCTTGGCGGGAAAAGCTTAAGAAGACCAAAGGAGCAAGGGTTAAGGACTTTAGTTCATTTTCTAGATTTTAGATATTTTTGAGGAATAGTTAGTTACACTCTTGGAGAAGAAGGAGAGAGATTCCAAGCTTTCACTAGGGTTCATCTTCATCCAATTTCTGAATTTTCAATCACTCTTTGGTGAGATCCATTGCAATTCTCACTTCACTTTGTTCATGTCATAGATTTTCTTCTCCAATTTCAAGTAGTAGTTGTAATTGCTCAATTCTCATAGATCTAGAATTCAACTTTGTAATTTTGGATTTCATCAACACTTTGAGAATTTGATTTTCATTGTTGCTCTTTGATACTTGTTATTAGTTCTTTGTGTTGCAATACTTTTAATTCTACTTTTCTTCTCATTTTACTATGATTTTCTTTCTTGCTCATCAAATGTTTGATAAAATGTCAACACTAGTTATGGAGTAGAAATTTCTCACTTGGCATAGGGTTGGGCCATTAGAAGAAGTTGAATAGTTGTGTCAATTGTTGATTTGGAATTAGGGATTGCTAATTGACTTGGAGTGCACTAAAGCTAGATTCCCATGAGGTGAAGCTAGGACTTGTGACTCAAGTTGATTATTTTCATTTGACTTTCCTCTATACCTAGGGGATAACTAAATGAAGCAAGGCTTAATTGTTGTCATCATTGAATGAACTATAAGGATAGAAATTCTAATGCCAACCCTAAGCCAAGTCTTTTAATGATTGATTATTTGTTTCCTATTACTTTGCTAAACCCTTCAAAGAATCCTAACAAGGCTTTCTAATCAATAAGATGCACACTTTGGCAATTCCAAGGGAGGACGACTCGGGAGACTAGTACTCTCGGATATAGATTGTAGGATTGTTTGGTACGAAATTTAAGTGTCGATTAGACTATACTCACGATCATATTCATCTTTGAATTCTAATTCGGCATGCTAAATCTCGTTTATCACCGTTGCCGGGGACCTTGAAGTCATCCCATCAACATGGCGGATGACCATGACAACGACCACGATTCAGGTTTGGAAGACAGAACGCCGCATAAAAATGCGGATACTATACTCAAAGATACTCCGGAACCCAACGGAGACAAAAATTCATCCAATCCAGGAGTAATAGAAGCGCTTCAAAATCGATTGGAGCAACTTGAGAAAGAAGCTCAACATCAACGTGAAAAAGAAGAAGATCTACGTCGGGAGATAAGGCGACGCCAAGAATTAGAAGATAAGCTTATAAAAATCAAAGCTGATCTCAAAACTAAAGCTACTCGACCATCCACGGAGGATAGCTCTCAGAAAGACCAAGATCCATTCACCAGAGAAATTATGAAGACCAAAATTCTAAGAGATTTCAAACTTCCGGATATGACTTTATATGACGGCATCTCAGACCTCAACCATCATCTCAGCAACTTCAGAAGCAGAATGTACCTCACTGATGCCTCAGATGCAGTTCGATGCAAAGCCTTTCCAACGACTCTCACCAAGACAGCCATTAAATGGTTTGACAACCTACCTCCAAAATCCATCTCGAGTTTCGACGACCTGGCCAAAAAGTTCCTGGCCCGATTCTCCATACAAAAGGACTGGTGCACAAAATTGTGATCTTTACTTTTCACAACTCAAACAATCCCCGGTAATGACTCCAAAAACTTGGTGCTCAATACCATGGTCTAAACATAATTTCACAACTTTGCACAACTAACCAGCAAGTGCACTGGGTCGTCCAAGTAATAAACCTTACGCGAGTAAGGGTCGATCCCACGGAGATTGTTGGTATGAAGCAAGCTATGGTCACCTTGTAAATCTTAGTCAGGCAGATTCAAATGGTTATGAATGATATATGAATAAAGCATAAAACAAAGGTAGAGATACTTATGTAATTCATTGGTGAGAATTTCAGATAAGCGAATGGAGATGCTTTGTCCCTTCCGTCTCTCTGCTTTCCTACTGTCTTCATCCAATCCTTCTTACTCCTTTCCATGGCAAGCTGTATGTTAGGCATCACCGTTGTCAGTGGCTATAGTCCCGTCCTCTCAGTGAAAATGTTCAACGCACCCTGTCACGACACGGCTAATCATCTGTCAGTTTTCAATCAGGTTGGAATAGAATCCATTGATTCTTTTGCGTCTGTCACTAACGCCCAGCCTTCAGGAGTTTGAAGCTCGTCACAGTCATTCAATCATTGAATCCTACTCAGAATACCACAGACAAGGTTTAGACCTTCCGGATTCTCTTGAATGCCGCCATCAATTCTAGCTTATACCACGAAGATTCCGATTAAGGAATCCAAGAGATAAACCTTCAAGCCTTGTTTGCTTGTAGACTGGGAGTGGTTGTCAGGCACGCGTTCATAAGTGAGAATGATGATGAGCGTCACATAATCATCACATTCATCAAGTTCTTGAGTGCGAATGAATATCTTGGAATAAGAACAAGCTGAATTGAATAGAAGAACAATAGTAATTGCATTAATACTCGAGGTACAGCAGAGCTCCACACCTTAATCTATGGTGTGTAGAAACTCCACCGTTGAAAATACATAAGAACAAGGTCTAGGCATGGCCATGAGGCCAGCCCCCAAAACATGATCAAAAGACTCCAGATGATCAAGGATCCAAAGATTCAAAGATCTAAAGATGAAAATACAATAGTAAAAGGTCCTATTTGTAGAGAACTAGTAGCCTAGGGTTTACAAAGATGAGTAAATGACATAAAAATCCACTTTCGGGCCCACTTGGTGTGTGCTTGGGCTGAGCATTGAAGCCTTCATGTGTAGAGACTTTTCTTGGAGTTAAACGCCAGCTTTTCTGCCAGTTTGGGCGTTTAACTCCCATTCTTGTGCCAGTTCCGGCGTTTAACGCCGGACAGTTTTGAGCTGATTTGGAACGCCGGTTTGGGCCATCAAATCTCGGGCAAAGTATGGACTATTATACATTGCTGGAAAGCCCAGGATGTCTACTTTCCAACGCCGTTAAAAGCGCGCCAATTAGGCTTCTGTAGCTCGAGAAAATACACTTCGAGTGCAGGGAGGTCAGAATCCAACAGCATCTGCAGTCCTTTTCAGTCTCTGAATCAGATTTTTGCTCAGGTCCCTCAATTTCAGCCAGAAAATACCTGAAATAACAGAAAAACACACAAACTCATAGTAAAGTCCAGAAAAGTGAATTTTAACTAAAAACTAATAAAAATATAATAAAAACTAACTAAAACATACTAAAAACAATGTCAAAAAGCGTATAAATTATCCGGGGCTTTTAGCTAAAAAGATAAAAAGAAGAGAATATGCAATGAATTCCAAAAACATCTATGAAGATCAGTATTAATTAGATGAGCGGGGCTTTTAGCTTTTTGCCTCTGAACAGTTTTGGCATCTCACTCTATCCTTTGAAATTCAGAATGATTGGCTTCTATAGGAACTCAGAATCCAGATAGTGTTATTGATTCTCCTAGTTAAGTATGATAATTCTTGAACACAGCTACTTTATGAGTCTTGGCCGTGGCCCAAAGCACTCTGTCTTCCGGTATTACCACCGGATACATACATGCCACAAACACATAATTGGGTGAACCTTTTCAGATTGTGACTCAGCTTTGCTAGAGTCCCCAATTAGAGGTGTCCAGGGTTCTTAAGCACACTCTTTTTGCCTTGGATCATAACTTTATTATTATTTTTTTCTTTTTCTCTCTCTTTTTTTCGCTTTTTTTTTCGTATTCACTGCTTTTTCTTGCTTCAAGAATCATTTTTATGATTTTTCAGATCGTCAGTAAAATGTCTCCTTTTTCATCATTCTTTCAAGAGCCAATCATTCATGAACAACAAATTCAAAAGACATATGCACTGTTTAAGCATACATTCAGAAAACAAAAGTATTGCCACCACATCAAAATAATTAATCTGTTATAAAATTCAAAATTCTTGCAATTCTTCTAGTTTTCAATTAAGAACATTTTTCATTTAAGAAAGGTGATGGATTCATAGGACATTCATAACTTTAAGGCATAGACACTAAGACACTAATGATCATGTAACAAGACACAAACATGGATAAACATAAGCATAAAATTCGAAAAACAGGAAAATAAAGAACAAGGAAATTAAAGAACGGATCCACCTTAGCGATGGCGACTTGTTCTTCCTCTTGAAGATCTTATGGAGTGCTTGAGCTCCTCAATGTCTCTTCCTTGCCTTTGTTGCTCCTCTCTCATGATTCTTTGATCTTCTCTAATTTCATGGAGGAAGATGGAATGTTCTTGGTGCTCCACCCTTAGTTGTCCCATGTTGGAACTCAATTCTCCTAGGGAGGTGTTGATTTGCTCCCAATAGTTTTATGGAGGAAAGTGCATCCCTTGAGGCATCTCAGGGATTTCATGATGAGGAATTTCCTCATGTCCATGAATGGGATCTCTTGTTTGCATTGAGCTTCTTCCACACAGATATCCATGAGGAGTTGGTCCAACCTTTGATTAAAGTTGACCTTTTTTGAGTTTGAAAAGGGACCTCGGGGATCACCTTCTTCTTGGCCATAACTTCATAGAAGTGGTCTTGATGTACCCTTGAGATGAATCTCTCCATCTCCCATGACTCGGAGGTGGAAGCTTTTGCCTTCCCTTTCCTCTTTCTAGAGGTTTCTCCGACCTTAGGTGCCATAAATGGTTATAGAAAAATAAAAAGCAATGCTTTTACCACACCAAACTTAAAAGGTTTGCTCGTCCTCGAGCAAAAGAAGAAAGAAGAGAGTAGAAGAAGAAGAAATAGAGGAGATGGAGATGGCTTTGTGGTTCGGTTATGAATGGGTGGGTTTGGGAGGGAAAGTGGTTTGAATTTGAATAGTGAGGTGATTGGTGAATGGGTGAAGAAAAGGAGAGAGGGTGGTGGGGTAGGTGGGGATCCTGTGGGATCCACAGATCCTGAGGTGTCAAGGAAAAGTCATTCCTGCACCAAGTGGCGAGCAAAAATGCTCTCTATGCCAATTCTGGCGTTAAACGCCGGGCTGGTGCCCATTTCTGGCATTTAACGCCAACTTCTTGCCCTTTCCTGGCGTTTATCGCCAGTCTGGTGCCCCTTTCTGGCGTTAAACGCCCAAAATGGTGCCAGACTGGGCGTTAGACGCCCATTTGCTGCCCTTACTGGCGTTTAAACGCCAGCAAGGTCTTCCTCCAGGGTGTGCTATTTTTCTTTCTATTTTTCATTCTGTTTTTGCTTTTTCAATTGATTTTGTGACTTCCCATGATCATCAACCTACAAAAAACATAAAATAACAAAGTAAAAATAGATAAATATAACATTGGGTTACCTCCCAACAAGCGCTTCTTTAATGTCAGTAGCTTGACAGTGGGCTCTCATGGAGCCTCACAAATACTCAGAGCAATGTTGGAACCTCCCAACACCAAACTTAGAGTTTGAATGTGGGGGTTTAACACCAAACTTAGAATTTGGTTGTGGCCTCCCAACACCAAACTTAGAGTTTGACTGTGGGGGCTCTGTTTGACTCTGTTTTGAGAGAAGCTCTTCATGCTTCCTCTCCATGGTGACAGAGGGATATCCTTGAGCCTTAAACACAAAAGATCCTTCATTCACTTGAATGATTAATTCTCCTCTGTCCACATCAATCACAGCCTTTGCTGTGGCTAGGAAGGGTCTGCCAAGGATGATGGATTCATCCATGCACTTTCCAGTCTCTAGGACTATGAAATCAGCAAGGATGTAATGGTCTTCAATCTTTACCAGAACATCCTCTACAAGTCCATAAGCTTGTTTTCTTGAATTGTCTGCCATCTCTAGTGAGATTCTTGCATCTTGTACCTCAAAGATCCCTAGCTTCTCCATCACAGAGAGAGGCATGAGGTTTATGCTTGACCCTAGGTCACACAGAGCCTTCTTAAAGGTCATTGATGAGCGGATAATTTATACGCTTTTTGGCATTGTTTTTAGGTAGTTTTTAGTAAGTTCAAGCTACTTTTAGGGATGTTTTCATTAGTTTTTATGTTAAATTCACATTTCTGGACTTTACTATGAGTTTGTGTGTTTTTCTGTGATTTCAGGTAATTTCTGGCTGAAATTGAGGGACTTAAGCAAAACTCTGAAAAAGGCTGACAAAAAGGACTGCTGATGCTGTTGGAATCTGACCTCCCTGCACTCAAAATGGATTTTCTAGAGCTACAAAACTTCAAATGGCGCGCTCTCAACGGCGTTGGAAAGTAGACATCCAGAGCTTTCCAGCAATATATAATAGTCTATACTTTATTCGGAATTTGACGACGTAACTTGGCGTTGAATGCCAAGTACATGCTGCTGTCTGGAGTTAAACGCCAGAAACACGTCAAGATCCGGAGTTGAACGCCCAAAACACGTTATAACTTGGAGTTCAACTCCAAGAAAAGCCTCAGCTCGTGGATAGATCAAGCTCAGCCCAAGCATACACCAAGTGGGCCCCGGAAGTGGATTTATGCATCAATTACTTACTCATGTAAACCCTAGGAGCTAGTTTATTATAAATAGAACTTTTTACTATCATATTCATATCCTGGATTGTATTTTGAATCCTGTGATCACGTTTTAGGGGGGCTGGCCATTCGGCCATGCCTGAACCTTTTACTTATGTATTTTCAACGGTGGAGTTTCTGCACACCATAGATTAAGGGTGCGGAGCTCTGCTGTACCTCAAGTATTAATGCAGTTCTATTTTCTTTTATTCAATTCTCTCTTATTCTTATTCCAAGATATTCATTCGCACCCAAGAACATGATGAATGTGATGATTAGATAACCCTCATTATCATTCTCACTTATGAACGCATGTGATTGACAACCACTTCCGTTCTACATGCAACAGAGCTTGAATGTGTATCTCTTAGATTCCCCAACAGAATCTTCGTAGTATAAGTTAGATAGATGGCGGCATTCATGAGGATCCGGAAAGTCTAAACCTTGTCTATGGTATTCCGAGTAGGATTCTGGGATTGAATGACTGTGACGAGCTTCAAACTCCTGAAGGCTGGGCGTGATGACAAGCGCAAAAGAATCAATGGATTCTATTCCAACCTGATTGAGAACCGACAGATGATTAGCCATGCGAGTGACAGCCGCAGAGGACCATTTTCACTGAGAGGATGGGATGTAGCCACTGACAATGGTGATGCCCTATATACAGCTTGCCATGGAAAGGAGTAAGAAGGATTGAGTTGAAGCAGTAGGAGAGCAGGCGTCCTTGAGCCTTACAGTATCTCCATATGCTTATCTGAAATTCCTACCAATGAATCTGCTTAAGTATTCTATCCCTTTTATTATATCATTTATTTTCTTATTTCTATTTTCGAACCCATAAACAATTTTAATCTGCCTAACTGAGATTTACAAGGTAACCATAGCTTGCTTCATACCAACAATCTCTGTGGGATCGACCCTTACTCACGTAAGGTTTATTACTTGGACGACCCAGTACACTTGCTGGTTAGTTGAACGGAGTTGTGAATTCAACCAGTGCCATAATAATGATCTCATCCCAAAATAGTTAGAACATTGATCACAATTTCGTCCACCAAGTTTTTGGCGCCGTTGCCGGGGATTGTTCGAGTATGGACAACTGACGGTTCATCTTGTTGCTCAGATTAGGTAATTTTCTTTTAAAAAATCTTTTTCAAAATTTTTCTTTTATTTTTCGTTTTTCTAAACTTTATTTTCGAAAAAATTAATAAAAATTCAAAAAAATTCATAAAATCATAAAAATAAAAAAATTATTTTGTGTTTCTTGTTTGAGTCTTGAGTCAATTTTTAAGTTTGGTGTCAATTGCATGCTTTAAAAATTTTTCTTGCATTTTTTCGAAAATCCCATGCATTCATGGTGTTCTTCATGATCTTCAAGTTGTTCTTGACAAGTCTTCTTGTTTGATCTTTATGTTTTCTTGTTTTGTGTTGTTTGTTGTTTTTCATATGCATTTTTCGTTTGTTAGAGTCCATGCATTAAAGATTTCTAAGTTTGGTGTCTTGCATGTTTTCTTTGCATAAAAAATTTTTCAAAATTATGTTCTTGATGTTCATCATGATCTTCAAAGTGTTCTTGGTGTTCATCTTGACATTCATAGTGTTCTTGCATGCATCATGTGTTTTGATCCAAAATTTTCATGTTTTGGGTCATTTTTATGTTTTTCTCTCTCATCATTAAAAATTCAAAAAATTCAAAAAAATATCTTTTCCTTAATTTTCTCCAAATTTTCAAAATTTTGGGTTGACTTGGTCAAAAAATTTTAAAAATTAGTTGTTTCTTACAAGTCAAGTCAAATTTTCAAATTTAAAAATCTTATCTTTTCAAAATCTTTTTCAAAAATCACATCTTTTTCATTTTTTTTATAATTTTCGATTTTTTTTAAAAATATTTTTCAAAATATTTTTCTTATCTTTTACATCATATTTTCGAAAATATAATCAATAATTAATGTTTTGATTCAAAAATTTGAAGTTTGTTACTTTCTTGCTAAGAAAGGTTCAATCTTTAAGTTCTAGAATCTTATCTTGTAGTTTCTTGTTAGTGAAGTAAATAATTTCAAATTTTTAAATTAAATCTTTTTTATCTCTTATCTTATCTTTTTCAAAAAAAAAAATAAAAAATTTTTTTTTATCTTGATTTCAAAATATCTTATCTAAACTTCTTATCTTCTTATCTTTTCAAATTTGATTTCAAATCGTTTTCAATCAACTAACTAACTTGTTGTTTGTTTTTTATCTTTTTCAAAACCACCTAACTATTTTTCCCTCTCTAATTTTCGAAAATATCTCACCTCTTTTTCAAAAATTCTTTTTGTTTTAAATTTTAATTTTAATCTTATCTTATCTTTAATTTTCAAAAATTACTAACCCCTTTTTCAAAATTATTTTCGAAAATTCTCCCTCTCTTTTCTTATTTTATTTAATTAATTATTTACTAACACTTCTCTTCACTTCTCTTCATCTAAAAATCCGAACCATTCTCCTTTTCTTATCCCCTTTCTTTTTCTACTAACATAAAGGAATCTCTATACTGTAACATAGAAGATTCCTCTTCCTTTTCTTTTTCTCTTCTCTTTCATATGAGCAGGAATAAAGAAAAAGGCACTCTTGTTGAAGCAAGAAAGAGACATAAAGGAGCTCAAAAAGCACCATTGGACCTTCAAGAAGGCGCCACCCTTACTCAGGTGGACTCATTCCTTGTTCTTATTTTCTCTGCTTTTTCGGTTTTTATGCTTCATGTCTATCTAATGTTTGTGTCTTTATTACATGATCATTAGTAGTTAGTAACTATGTCTTAAAGCTATGAATAGATTCCATTAATCCTTCACCTCTCTTAAATGAAAAATGTTTTAATTCAAAAGAACAAGAAGTACATGAATTTCGAATTTATCCTTGAATTTAATTTAATTATATTGATGTGGTGACAATACTTTTTGTTTTCTGAATGAATGATTGAACAGTGCATAATTTTGATCTTGTTGTTCATGAATGTTAAAATTGTTGGCTCTTGAAAGAATGATGAACAAAGAGAAATGTTATTGAGGATCTGAAAAATCATGAAATTGATTCTTGAAGCAAGAAAAAGCAGTGAAAAAGAAGAAGCTTGTGAAAAAAAAACGGCAAAAAAAAAATTTAGAAAGAAAAAGAAAAAGCAAGCAGAAAAAGCCAATAGCCCTTAAAACCAAAAGGCAAGGGTAAAAAGGATCCAAGGCTTTGAGCATCAATGGATAGGAGGGCCCAAGGAAATAAAATCCAGGCCTAAGCGGCTAAATCAAGCTGTCCCTAACCATGTGCTTGTGTCATGAAGGTCCAAGTGAAAAGTTTGAGACTGAGTGGTTAAAGTCGTGATCCAAAGCAAAAAAGAGTGTGCTTAAGAGCTCTGGACACCACTAACTGAGGACTCTAGCAAAGCTGAGTCACAATCTGAAAAGGTTCACCCAGTTATGTGTCTGTGGCATTTATGTATCCGGTGGTAATACTGGAAAACAAAGTCCTTAGGGCCACGGCCAAGACTCATAAGTAGCTGTGTTCAAGAATCAACATGCTTAACTAGGAAAGTCAATAACACTATCCGAAATTCTAAGTTCCTAGAGAAGCCAATCATTCTGAACTTCAAAGGAAAAAGTGAGATGCCAAAACTGTTCAGAAGCAAAAAGCTACAAGTCCCGCTCATCTAATTATAATTAATATTCATTGATATTCTGGAATTTATAGTATATTTGGTGCACGAAATTGCAATAACACTTTTGCAATCCCGCACAACTAACCAGCAAGTGCACTGGGTCGTCCAAGTAATACCTTGCGTGAGCAAGGGTCGATCCCACGGAGATTGTCGGCTTGATGCAAGCTATGGTTATCTTGTAAATCTTAGTCAGGATATCAGAAATTATCAGGATTGATTGTAAGAAGCAAAAGAACATGTAATGGTTACTTGTATTGCAGTAATGGAGAATGGGTTGAGGTTTGGAGATGCTCCATCTTCTGAATCTCTGCTTTCCTACTGTCTTCTTCATCAAACACGCAAGTCTCCTTCCATGGCAAGCTCGTGTAGGGTCTCACTGTTGTCAGCAGCTACCTCCCATCCGCGCAGTGAAAGCTAATGCACACACTCTGTCACAGTGCTGCCAATCACCGGTTTGGTTCCCTCCCCTACCGGAATAGAATCACTCTTTTGCGTCTGTCACTAACGCCCAGTAGGTTACAGGTTTGAAGCACGTCACAGTCATTCAATCATTGAATCCTACTCAGAATACCACAGACAAGGTTTAGGCCTTCCGGATTCTCTTGAACGCTGCCATCAGGTCCTGCCTATACCACGAAGATTCCGATTAAAGAACCCAAGAGATAACTACTCAATCTAAGATAGAACAGAGGTGGTTGTCAGGCACGTGTTCATGGTTGAGAATGATGATGATTGTCACGGATCATCACATTCATCCGGATTAGGAACAAGTGTTATCTTGGAATCGAAGCAAGCATGATTGAATAAGAAACAGTAGTAGTTGCATTAATCCATCAAGACACAGCAGAGCTCCTCACCCCCAACCATGGGGTTTAGAGGCTCATACTGTGGTAAGAACGTGTACAAAATGTTATGGGGTCATAAGGTACGGATACAATGTCAAAAGATCCTATAAGTAGTAAACTAGTGTCCTAAGGTTTACAGAATTGAGTAAATGACAGAAAAATCCACTTCCGGGCCCACTTGGTGTGTGCTTGGGCTGAGCAATGAAGGAATTTCGTGTAGAGACCTTTTCTGGAGTTAAACGCCAGCTTTGGTGCCAGTTTGGGCGTTTAACTCCCATTTGGGTGCCAGTTCCAGCGTTTAACGCTGGGATTTCTTGAGGTGACTTTGAGCGCCGGTTTGGGCCATCACATCTTGGGAAAAGTATGGACTATCATATATTGCTGGAAAGCCCAGGATGTCTACTTTCCAATGCCGTTGAGAGCGCGCCAATTGGGCTTCTGTAGCTCCAGAAAATCCACTTCGAGTGCAGGGAGGTCAGAATCCAACAGCATCTGCAGTCCTTTTCAGTCTCTGGATCAGATTTTTGCTCAGGACCCTCAATTTCAGTCAGAAAATACCTGAAATCACAGAAAAACACACAAACTCATAGTAAAGTCCAGAAAAGTGAATTTTAATTAAAAACTAATAAAAATATACTAAAAACTAACTAAAAGATACTAAAAACATACTAAAAACAATGCCAAAAAGCATACAAATTATCCGCTCATCACAACACCAAACTTAATTGTTGCTTGTCCCAAGCAACTGAAAATCAAAATAGGATAAAAAGAAGAGAATATACTATAGACTCCAAAATATCAAAGAAACATAGCTCCAATTAGATGAGCGGGACTAGTTGCTTTTTGCCTCCGAACAGTTTTGGCATCTCACCCTGTCCTTTGAAGTTCAGAATGATTGGCATCTATAAGAACTCAGAACTCAGATAGTATTATTGATTCTCCTAGTTAAGTATGATGATTCTTGAACATAGCTAGTGTATGAGTCTTGGCTGTGGCCCAAAGCACTCTATCTTCCAGTATTACCACCGGATACATACATGCCACAGACACATAATTGGGTGAACCTTTTTAGATTGTGACTTAGCTTTGCTAAAGTCCCCAATTAGAGGTGTCCAGGGTTCTTAAGCACACTCTTGTTGCCTTGGATCACAACTTTATTTCCTTCTCTTTTTTTTCTTTTCTTTTTCTTTTTCTTTTCTTTTTTTTCGAATTTTTTTTTTCACTGCTTTTCTTGCTTCAAGAATCAATTTGATGATTTTTCAGATCCTCAATAACAGTTCTTCTTTTCTCCTCATTCTTTCAAGAGCCAACAATTTTAACATTCTTAAAACAACAAATTCAAAAGACATATGCACTGTTCAAGCATTCATTCAGAAAACAAAAAGTATTGTCACCACATCAAACTAATCCAACTAGTTTCAGAGATAAATTTCGAAACCCTGTACTTCTTGTTCTTTTGTGATTAAAGCATTTTCTTTTAAGAGAGGTGATGGATTCATAGGACATTCATAGCTTTAAGGCATAAACTTAAATTTTATTAATTATGAACTAAGAACAAGACTCAAATATAGATATAAGATGAGACTAAAAAAAACAAAAAATAATAGGCTCCTAATGATAGAGGTTTTCACAGAGTTAGAACTCAACAACCTTGATTTTGAGAAGTGGATGCTCCCTCAGCTTGAGAGGAGAGCTTTTGGCGCTTCAGTTCTTTGATTTCACGCCCCTGCTTCTCTTGTTCCTTCAGCAATTTACAGATCATGCAGTTCTGATTCTGCTGTTCTTCCTTCAGTTGCTCCATAGTCTCTTGCAGCTTGTTGATGGATGCTTCTAGGCTGGCCCAGTAGCCAATTTCAGGGAATTCAGGGAGGAACTCATGCGCCCTCCTCTTGATAGAGTTGTCTTGCACTTGTCCTTCCATTGACTTCTTGGTGATTGGGTGTTCAATGGGTATGAACTCATCCACTCCCATCTTCACCCCAGCCTCTTTGCAGAGCAAGGAAATCAAGCTTGGATAAGCCAATTTGGCTTCAGTGGAATTCTTATTTGCAATTGTGTAGATCTCACAAGCAATCACATGATGGACCTCCACCTCTTTTCCAAGCATAATGCAATGAATCATCACTGCTCTCTTGATGGTGACCTCAGAACGGTTGCTAGTGGGCAATATGGAATGCCCAATAAAGTCTAGCCAACCTTTTGCAATTGGTTTGAGGTCTCCCCTCTTGAGTTGGTTTGGGACACCCTTAGAATTGGTTATCCACTTAGTTCCAGGGAGGCATATGTCCTCTAGAACCTGATCCAACTCCTTATCTACTCTCACCATCCTCCTATTAAAGGAATCAGGATCATCTTGCAGTTGAGGCAACTTGAATATTTCTCTTATTTTGTCCAGATGGAAGTATATAACTTTCCCTCTGACCATGGTTCTATGGGTATGGTAAGCAGTTCCAGTCATTCTCTGCTTATCTGTTAGCCACAGATTTGAGTAGAATTCCTGAACCATGTTCCTTCCAACCTTTGTCTCAGGATTGGTTAGAACTTCCCATCCTCTGTTTCGAATTTGCTCTTGGATCCCCGGATATTCATCTTCTTTCAGATCAAATTTAACTTCCGGGATCACTGACCTCAGACCCATTATTTTATGATAATGGTCTTCATGTTCTTTGGTTAAGAACTTCTCTTCATTCCAAAGATTCTTTGGATTATTCTCTTTCTTGCCTCTTAAATTGGTTTGTTTTCCCTTAGGAGCCATGATATTGATGAATCTTGGCTTAGTGATCACGGAAAAGCACACCAAACTTAGAGGAAGAGAGAAGAGAGGGGGAGGAAGAGAAAATTCGAATGGTGTGGTTGGAAGAGTGGAGCAAACGTGCATTTATAAGGTGGGGAGGGGAGTTTTTCGAAAACAAGAGGAATTTGAAAGGAGATTTGAGAAGATTTGAGAAGAAATTGAGAAAAGGGTGAAATTTTTGTACAATGTTTGTAATTGATTTGAATAATTTGAAAAAAAGGTTTTGATTTTGAAGATTTGGAAGTGAATGATGAATGATTGAAGTGTGATTTTGTAGAAAAGTATGGGTGAGAAAAGGAAGTTTGAAAAATCTGATTTGAAAACAAAATTGTGGTCCCC